>NC_134150.1:11500000-11550000 GCF_033958435.1 Carettochelys insculpta | reverse complement strand
CGGTCATCAACCTGTTGAGGGGTAAGCCCCCCCACTCCAAACCTGGCCCCCTGGGACCTTCAGGGTGCCCACCCAGGGCTGCTACATCCTTGTAAATAATTCCTCCCAGCCTCCCGTTAGCTGTTCCCCCTCCTGCCTGTAAATAGTTCCCTTAATCATGGAGGCGCACAGTTAATGTTCAGTAAAAAGTTTATTGTTTGGTTTTACCCTGTGTCCCCTGTGCATGTGTGCTGGTGGGTGTGCATGTGTGCAGGGTGCTGGTGGATGGGGGGTGTGCAGGGTGTGAGGGTCACCATGGCCCCCGCTCGAAGCCTGCTAGGTCCGGCAGCACGGGGCGGCAGGGGGCTGTTCGTAATCATGCCCCACCTTGGCGGCCCTCCCCTGCATGAAGCGCTTATGTTTCACCTCCACCAGCTTGTGCAGGGTGCAGCAGGCCCTACCCACTGCCGGGACACTGGGGAGGCCCACCTCCAGCCTGGTATGGAGGCATCTAAAACACCCTTTCCAGTGGCTGAATGCCCGCTGTACTGTATTCCGGGCCTGGTTCAGCTGCTTATTAAAAAGGTCCTGTCTATGCTCCCTGTGCATGGCCTCATCAGCCAGGCCTGCAGGGGGTAGGCAACATCTGCCATGATGCAGGGAGCTCCTGCCAGGGGATGAAGATCCACTTGGGCTATGCAGTGTCCCAGCCCCGAGTTCCAGAACACCCTGGCATCGTGGGAGCAGCCGGATCAGCCCACGCAGATGTCCGACAAGTGACCATTGCCATCAACGAGCACCTGCAGGACCACTGAGTGGTAGCCCTTGAGGTTCACATAGGCCCCATGGATGTGGTCTGGGGCTTGGATGGTGATGTGTGTGCCATCCAGAGCCCTGAAGGAGTTTGGGAAACCCAACCCCTTGAAGCCCTGGATGGCATCGTCTAGGTCTGTGACACAGACCAGTTGCCTCAGGAGCACCTTGTTGACGGCCTGGACAACCTGGAGGGCGTGGAGGGGCAGGCTTGTGAGTGTGGAGTTGGGTGCAGCTAGCTTGCCTGTCCCCCTCCCCACCCCTGTCCTCTGTGTGCCCGCCCTTCCCATACCTGCCCCGTCCCCCATCTGATCTAGGACCTCCTCATCTTCCCAGAGGGTGAAGAGGTCCTGCAGCTTTCCATCAGTCCATGAGGGGCCCTGGCATTTCAGTGCCTGGTTCCCCTCCTGGGAAGACTCCCCAGCATCCTTGGCTGGCCCCTGGTTTGGGGTCCTGGCTGCTGGCCATGGTGCTGGGGAGGGTGC
The DNA here is from genome assembly GCF_033958435.1 of Carettochelys insculpta. Taxonomy (NCBI): domain Eukaryota; kingdom Metazoa; phylum Chordata; order Testudines; family Carettochelyidae; genus Carettochelys; species Carettochelys insculpta. The sequence continues at coordinate 11,548,723 of NC_134150.1, read as the reverse complement.
AGTTGTGCCAGAGGGCTGTGTGGCAGTGTGGGCTCCCTGCTGCCTGCATGCTCTCAGCTTCCCGTCTGGGGCTTTGTGGGAGCCTGTGTTTTTAAGTGTGGCCAGACGTTGGAGCCATAGAGCTCTGCTTATGCTATGAGTGGTGCCACCACCTGCCTTCTGATCACCGCGATGGAGGACTCCTTCTTTTGAAACAGCAGGCTGCGGAGCACCTACACTTACCCTCTTTCGAAATTATCTTTCAAAAGACGGTGCTCGTCCCCCCACAGGAATGGGGGACCAACTTCAAAGGAACAGCCGTGTTCGTTCAAAGTTACTTTTGAATGTTCACAGTGTGTGTGTAGATGCTACGCAGGTTATTTTGAAAGACAGCCATCTTTTGACCTCACTTTCAAATGTACTTGCTAGTGTAGATGCACCCTAAATGTTCTCACACTGTACTTTTAAGTAATCCTGAAGGTACAAAACAAGAACAAACAAGGTTTGGAAGAAAAGTACCCAAATACAACAAAAATTCAGTCAATATTTGCTTAGAGGAGAGAGCAAGTAGAAAATAGAGGGGGATAGCTTGGTGGTTTGGACACTAGTCTGCTAAACCCAGGGTGGTGAGCTCAATCCTTGAGGGGCTCATTTAGGGATCAAGGGAAAAATAGATTACATAAAAAAAAAAAGGGAGGGGTGCTTGGTCCTACCAAAAGGTCAAGGGACTGGAGTCAATAAAGTCCCTGCCAGCTCTATGAGCTGTGTATCTCCATGTACTTTTCTATATTAAAATTAGACATGAGTCTGCAATATAATATGGCACCCAAACTATAGGCATACACAATTTCAGGCTCCATACTTACAGAAAGGAAAGTGATAGTAACTATTAAATAGTTTCTTTAAATTACCCTTTATCAGACCTGGAATATTATGTTTAGTGTTCAGCATCAGATATCAGAAAGATATTAATATACTGGAAAACATTCAGGCTGCATTTACATATGCCCCTTCCTCCAGAAAGGGCATGATAATGAGTAGCCCAGAAGATGCTAATGAGGTGCAGATGTAAATTTCCTATGCCTCATTAGCATATGGCCACATGATTTGGAGTCCGGAAGAAGCTCTTCTGGACTCCAAAATAGCTGTGTATATATTCAGCCTGTTGGGATGTTCTGGAAGGAAACCCTCCTTCTGGAAATGTCCTCTGCACCTCATTAACATCTTCTGGGCTGCTCATTAACATGCCCCTTTCTCTGGAAGGGCATGTGTAGATGCAGCATCACAGAAGACATGCAAAGTTTAGATTAGAAAGTTGGAAACCAAATGCTTTGTGAGGAAAGATTAAAGAAATGGAACACATATATTGCGTGGCTAAACATGACGAAAAAGGGAACGTGATAACAATTCATGTAATTCCATAGGTTACTATGATGATGTACAATAAGAAATGAAAAAAAAATGTCTAAATAGTGGACACAAACACTTTGTGAAACTTGTGAACATTAGTGAGATAAACTATTTACAGTGAATAATTTGGTCCACCAAGAAAACAGTGTAACATTTATTTGAAATGCATATCAGCTGAAGAAGTTAATTTTGATAATAACCATGTTGTCTTAGTCCCTGATTCTTCAGTGAGCTCTTCATGGGCAGAGCTCTAAATTCACACACAGTGGTGTTGAGTCTGTCAGAATTCACTTCAGGCTTGGGGGACTGTCTCTCCTTGTTCTCTCTGCTGCAAAGCTGTTTTAAGTGCTGTCCCATGCTGCTGTCTTTTTCCTGTTAAATTCTACTATTGCTACTGTTCAAAGGCAAAGACAAGGGTGAGTGTGGAAAGTACTCATCCTCCCCATTTTCTGAGCCAGATATTTAAATTTAGGGGAAACCCTTAGTCCTGACCTCCCCACTTTACATCCTGCCTTCTTCTGCACCTCATTATTCATTGAGCTGTCAGGGCCTGGACTCCAGTTTGCTAAATTAAAAACTGCTCATTTATTCAAAAGGACACAAAACAAAAACACACCAGTTTTCCTCATTGCTGGCAGCCATCAAGATGCCTCATTTTCCAGGACCACACAAGGAGCAAAGACAATGTCACAGCAAAAGCTAAGCTGCTGCTCAGAAAATGCTGGGCAAGGCTGAGGGCACTCCACTGTGCAACAATTTGAGCACTGAATATGAGCACACTCATTGATGTCACAGAAGTTTTATAGCATTTACCCCATTATTTGGAAATAAGGATAACAACAGTGAGCCAAATTTGCACCGAGGTCTCAAACTGCCTGGCATGAGCATACGTGCAAATGGCTCCCTGTGTCTGGATGCTATGAACAAGCTTTGGCTGGGGAAAGGAAGGATAGTGCAGGAATTTTGATGCTAGCCTGACTTTTGGGAGACATGGATTCAACTGACTGCTGTGCCACTTAATGTGGAGGAAGTTGCTTATCTTCTCTGGCTGCATCTACACTAGCAAGTTCTTTCGAAAGATTTTTCAAAAGATGGGGCTTCTGTCGAAAGATCCAGTGGAACATCTACACACAAAATGCATTCTTTTGAAAATAAATTGAAAGAATGTGGCGCTCCTGTCAAAATCACTCTTCCCATTTCAGGAAGAGCACCCCCGTGTCAAAAGCTTCTTTTGAAAGAAAATGTGTGTAGATGCTCTGCAGGCCCTTTTTTTTGAAAGAGCAGTTCTCCTGGGGCCTGATATTTTGATCCCTGGTCCGTTCCTTCGAAAGAGCAGGGACTGTGTGGACAGTGTCTTTCAAAAGAGCAGATCATTCATACGATCCACTTTTTTGTGTGTGAACACTCTTTTGAAAAAAGTACTTTTGGAAGAGACCTTCTGGAAGGGCTTCTTTCCAAAGATCTCTGTAGTGTAAATGTAGCCTCTGTGCTTTGGTTACATGGCAGTACAATGAGGATAATGCTACTTCCTCACTTTACAGGTTGTTGTAATGTTCAGCTTTAGGGAACGTGGAGCTGTGGAGCTGTGGGGGGTGTATAAGAATCTTAGCTACATCAGTGAAGGTGGTGGTGAAGATATTCCTAGAGTTCTCACTGCTTGGTGGCACTGGCCTTCCCAGAGCATTTATGTGTGGGATGAATACTTGCTAAATCTAGTGGTTTGCTCTTCCTGAAGGGTGAAGCAGGACTTACTCATGGATTGAGTGCCCTTTTCCAGACTTTAGCTTTATAGATGTGTGCGGGGAAGGTTCCTGTCACTTTTCTGGAGGCAGGAAAGGACAATTTCCCTCACTGCCAAAATGGCAGGGATAGTGGATTTTTTTTCACCTTCCCCACAGCAGCCTGGAGAGTTAGTATTTTGGGAGTTGAATACTTCGTTCATCTTTGGAATTTTGTCTGAGTCCAGTTTGGCTTCTGAGGTGAAAGGGAGGAACAATTCCTCATAAACCTGACACAGGTCCAGGAGAAAGGGCCATAGTTTGCTCTGCTATGCCTACCTTACTTGAAACTTAACTTTTGCACAAGATGAGTGCAGTTGAGGTATCTCTGTGTGGAGCCACCTCCCCTCACAGCCAGAGCTGGATAACAGGCAGGGGCATAGAGCTTGCATGCCAGGGCCCTGAGCTGAAGAGGTCTCGAAAAAAGATCTGGAAGTTCAACAGGCCAGAGATCTTTTAACAAGGTCCCACTTAGCCTGGGGCCCTGTGCTGCAACCCAAAAAGCCCCTTTCTTAACCTGGCCCTGGCTATCTAATTAGAACTCATTCCAGATAAAATGGAGATGATGTGGGCTGGAGAAAGGAACCAGAAGAGATGGCAGTGTGCACGTGTTATTTCTGCTTGCCCCTATGATTGAGGTTAGTTGGACTTTTCTTGCCTAACTTTGCAATCTAGAGATCTAGTCAGACGCTGGCTGCTACTGGAAGATCAGGTAGAAATGACAGCCAAATCCACAGCTGACTAGAAGGATCCTTTCAGATGCTGACCTGGGCAACTGTCACCCTTGCCTTCATTACCTCAAAAGTAGCTACTCCATGGGGGTTATACTCTACATTTGTTCTAAAGTGCTGATGGTGCAGGGTTTTATGGCCTGCTGGAATTTCTTTCCAATAGCATCTCAGGCCTATGCTTTGCAATATATGTTCATTGTTGTTTGGGTCCTAGACAGATTTTAAGATGAACATTTCGATATATAAAGCTCAAAATGGCTCAGGAACTACTTAAATAAGAGACCATCTCTTCTCTCTTGAGCAACTGCTATAGCTGTGGTCAATGGAGGTGGCTGAGCTGAAATCTCATTAGCATAGGAGGCTGGACAGAAGGCGGAGTATTCTTTTGGAGCCCAAGATCTTTGAAATGTGGTTCCTCTTTTTAGGTGTGTAACAGCCCAAGTTTATTAAGCTTCCTAGCCTTCTCTTCTCTGTGGTCTGTCAGGAAATGGGTAATATGCAGGACTGGGTATAAGTGGTATGGGATTCTGGTGGGGAGTGAGTAGGAGAATCAATTAGTTTTTATTATATTTATGTTGTCTTTGAGTTATATGGTTTGAGCAGTGTGGTTAAGGATGGGTCTGTTTATTTATTAAAGATTTTAAAGCTTGTCAAAAGCACTGGATAGGCATTCTGTTATTGCAATTTGTGAAAATCCAAACCCTTGTGAGTACAAATGGTAGAATTTACACACTCAAAACTCATCTGCTCCATTTACAAAGGCAAATGAGGCAAGGTGTATGCATGTAAACTATCCTTTGTAGGCACAAGTGAAAATGCCTGTGCAATTATGAGCATATGCAAAGGTTCAGGCTTTGTTTTGAAAGCCTGATGCATGATTAAAGCCCTTTGTATGGTATTTGTTCAGAGATGATAAGCTCTATTATCTTTATATGTATGTGCTACATTATACCCCAGCTATCTGTTCCCTTTGCATACAGTGTGAAGGCTTGATTAGTCCAACACCAGTATTTAGGTGACCAAGGAGCAACTTTTTCCAAGGCCAAAAGGGCATGTCCTTTACTTTCACTCTCATTGGCTATGCCTACACTACCAAGATCTTTTGAAAGAAGCTCTTCTGGAAGATCTCTTCCAAAAGAACTTCTTTCAAAAGAATGCACCCACACAGCCCCCACTCTTTCGAAAGAATGGGCCAGGGATCTAAAACGAAGACTGTTCTTTGAAAGAAGGGCCCTGCGGAATGTCTACACACGTTTTCTTTTGAAAGAAGCTTTCGAAAGGGGGCACTCTTACTGAACCGGAAAAGGAAGAGTGATTTCGAAAGGAGCACCACATTCTTTCAATTTACATTTGAAAGAATGGTTTTTGTGTGTAGACGCTGCATGGGCTTTTTCAAAAGAGCCCCCTTCTTTTGAAAAAATCTTTTGAAAGAACTTGCTAGTGTAGACGCTAGTGTATGACTAGGCAATGCATCATGGTCGTAATCAAACTACAATCTCAATCTCTTTTGGGAAGTTGGAACTGATGCAGAATCCAGCCTGGTGAGCAGCATGACTTATTAATGCCTGCGCTCAGTGGTCTGTACTTGTTTTCATTTGGCTTTGGAGTGGAGTAGAATTTAAGGTGTTTGTTTTCCCATGAAGCACCACTAAGTGACTTGAGACCTCTCTGAAAGAGGTGATCTGTTCCCTTTGGCATTTCAGTCACAGCTGGAGTAGGCAGAGGTACTTAGAGCTGCAGCCCTCATGCCATATATGAGAAGATGATAACAGTCGCCACAGTGACTTTGAAATGGACAAATATCTGCTAGGTCTGACAGAGACCAGATCCACTGATTTTCAGGACACTCTGCAACAGCCATCTGTTTTTCCTGATCTTGAAGAGAGTGAGAGTATAGACAGGATACAAGTAGACATTCTTCAGTCTCGACAGATGACAGGTATGAAACCCTGTGAGAAAAGGATTCTACTCAATTGATTTTATGGCAGCTGTGGCTTTGGCTAAAGAAACCCACTTGAGAGAGAGAATTTCTGCAACATACGTCATATTTAAACAAAAATAAGTCAAGTAGCACTTTAAAGACTAGCAAAATAGTTTATTAGGTGAGCTTCCGTGGGACAGACCCACTTCTTCAGACCATAGCCAGACCAGAATAGACTCAATATTTAAGACACAGAGAACCAAAAACAGTAAGCAAGGAGGACAAATCAGAAAAAGATAATCAAGGTGAGCAAATCAGAGAGTGGAGGGGTGGGGGGGAAGATCAAGAATTAGACTGAGTCAAGTATGCAGACGAGCTCCTATAGTGACTCAGAAAGTTCCCATCATGATTTAAACCGTGATTTAACCATGGTTTAAATCGTGATGGGAACTTTCTGAGTCACTATAGGGGCTCGTCTGCATACTTGGCTCAATCTAATTCTTGATCTTCCCCCCCACCCTCCACTCTCTGATTTGCTCACCTTGATTATCTTTTTCTGATTTGTCCTCCTTGCTTACTGTTTTTGGTTCTCTGTGTCCTAAATATTGAGTCTGTTCTGGTCTGGCTATGGTCTGAAGAAGTGGGTCTGTCCCACGAAAGCTCACCTAATAAACTATCTTGCTAGTCTTTAAAGTGCTACTTGACTGCTTTTTGTTTTGATCGTGTATAGACTAGCACGGCTTACTCTCTGTTACTATGTCATATTTTAAAGTTATCTTTCAAACCTTTTGGCTCTGCCTTCTGTGGCCTTTTTTCTCCTCTGCTAAGGTGGACTGCTTCTTCTCTTAACTCCAAAGACCTTTGTTGAGCTTATTTTTCCAAAGGCTGTGGTCTGGAGTGTGATCTTTCTAGTTCACATCTGTGTCCATTTCTTTTAGGTCTCACTTGCACACATCCTTGAAACACAATTATGGGCAACTTTTGGGTCTTTTTCCAGACGCCAACTCACCATAGAGGATGTATGTTGGTGACTCTGTCCCTCCAGGGGATTCCAAATTTTCCAGGAAGGCAACATACCTGAAAGCTGTTGAGAATAGAGCATTCATGTCTTGCTCCCCTAAAAAACTGTGTAGATAATACATGCACAGTACACACAGATCTTGGAGTGTTATAATACGCAGGCAAATGGGGGATAGACTTTCTGTTTCATCACAATTGGATACGTTTAGGGTCAGTCTGACTGAGGCACTGCGCTGTATTCTGTACTTGTAGATTGGCCTGGAATTCTGTGTGTTCTTTCATTTTACAAATTATTATTATTATTTTTATTTGCATAAGGAAAGCATCTTAGGGACCCCAAACATGGACCAGGATCTCACTGTGTTTGGTGTTGTATAAACACAGAACAAAAAGGTGAACCCTTCCTCCAGGTTTAAAATATAAATATACAATCATGCCATGTACCCCTCTGTGTGTATATATACATATACACACACACACACACACACACACACACACACAAACTATCAAAACTATCAGCTTTTCAGCACAGGGACTAACTCCACGTTGTTTGGTTGTGCAGCATGTGGCACACTGGGGGCTCAGTCTCTAGACACATGCACAATACATATAAACAATAAAAATACACAGAGACAATTCACAACTAGATTACATTTTAATGTAATATATTGTTCTATTTTATCCATTATAGAATACAAAACTTGCTCACTGACCTCTACAGTATTACCTCTAGAGCTCTTGCAGGCCTTTTAATGCTTTTAAGTTTTCATTCCAAGAACAGGGGTTTTTTTTGCCAGAGGGTTTTTTGGCAGTGGTTATCACTCAAATGATTATTTCCATTGAGGAAACCTTTGTTAATGACAGTGGTGAGACAGTATGCATGGTTTAAGCCATAGCTTGCTGAAGGCATTCGACCTGGATGCTAATTTCAATAGCGGATATAAGGATAGGTATTCCCATGGGAGCTGCTTTGTAAATGAAGGAACATAAGGTTAGTGTGAGAGTGACTGATCTAAAATGGATTTTAACCCCTGAGCTGCCCCGGTGAACAAACTGACTCGAGAAACCTTAACAGACTTGGACAAATCTAGGTTTACTTCAGTTATTGAAATAATTGTAGCTTCTGTCTAACCAACTGACGTACCTCTGTAAACATTACAGGGATGGGAGGCACACATTGGAATGCTTTTGTTGCAAGGATGTCTCATACCAGTTCTTTTTTTGTGCTGGTCCTGAGTACCAGCACTGCTGCAGCCCCAGCTGTGGGATTGGTGGGGGAGGGAAGGGTGGGGTGCCGCCTGAGTTCTGGCCTATTACCAGTGTGGACAACCTGCACATCTGAACCTCAAAGCCGTGTCTACAGGTGCACGCTACTTCGAAGTAGCGGCACGAACTTCGAAATAGCGCCCATCACGGCTACACGTGTTGGGCGCTATTTCGATGTTAACATCGATGTTAAGCGGTGAGACGTCAAAGCCGCTAACCCCATGAGGGGATAGGAATAGCGCCCTACTTCGACGTTCAACGTCAAAGTAGGGACCGTGTAGTCGTTGCGCGTCCCGCAACATCGAAATAGCGGGGTCCTCCATGGCGGCCATCAGCTGAAGGGTTGAGAGACACTCTCTCTCCAGCCCCTGCGGGGCTCTATGGTCACCGTGTGCAGCAGCCCTTAGCCCAGGGCTTCTGGCTGCTGCTGCTGCAGCTGGAGATCCATGCTGCATGCACAGGGTCTGCAACCAGTTGTCGGCTCTGTGGATCTTGTATTGTTTAGTGCAACTGTGTCTGGGAGGGGCCCTTTAAGGGAGCGGCTTGCTGTTGAGTCCGCCCTGTGACCCTGTCTGCAGCTGTGCCCGGCACCCTTATTTCGATGTGTGCTACTGTGGCGTGTAGACGTTCCCTCGCAGCGCCTATTTCGATGTGGTGCTGTGCAACGTCGACGTTGCCAGCCCTGGAGGACGTGTAGACGTTATTCATCGAAATAGCCTATTTCGATGTCACTACATCAAAATAAGCTATTTCGATGTAGCGTTCACGTGTAGACGTAGCCCAAGAGATATTTTACTTTGCTCTGATCTTTCATTTTGTTTTCTTACTTGCTCTTCAGTATCTGATGCCAGCCTGGAAATAATCTGGCACCACTTTTCTGACCACGCATGTAAATCCTTATTGACATCAACAAACTGTAAAATTCTAAAACCTGGCAATGACAAAAGCAATAGTGAATGAGATCAGTATTTCTTTACATTGATCTATCCTTCCTTCTCATTGACTCATAACATTGGCTTTTATCCTTTGTAATAAGCTGGGATAGTTTTCCAATTTTCTCAACAATTGGCTCTAGATTTCCAATTTTTCTAACAAACACCAATATGCACAATATACCAGGAGATGGCTAAAGTCACATAAAATTTTACATATAAAATGTTTAAAATATGCAAATTACTCTCTTATAACAGATTTAGGCTTTGAGTTGACCCCTTACAGTTTAGGGTTTTCCCTTTCCAATATTTTCAAAAACCACCAACCCATTGTACTAGCCACACCACCATCTGGACACTGAAAAATGAAGAGAAATCCCATGAGTCCACTTCTCTAGATCTCATCACTTCTCATTGTGAATTTATTTTGTTTGGAGTTTGTTTATACTTTTGGGATAGAAGAATGGCAAATGTATTTTTTTTAAATGGGGACTGTTCAGAAATAAAGAATTGCATGAGGAAAACAATGTGGGACACTGCAAATATAGAAACTGTATGTATGTGATTTGGGCAACAGACAGTTTGGAAGTCCTAGGCGATGGGATTGTCTCTCTGTTCTGCATTTGTACAGCACCTAGCACAGTGGGGGTCCTGGTCCATGACAATGGCTTCTAGCCCTTCTACAGTAATAAAAATAAACAACAACCATTCTGTACATGGGAGACACTCACTCACAAGTCTGCAAAATAAATAATTTCTGATTGTGGAATCTCCTCCAAGCCACTCTTTTGGGGAAATGGGGTATCTTAAAACTTTTTAAAAATAACAGCAAAAGAAATTTGGAAATAAAAGGTTAAATTCACAAGGGGATTTAGGTACAAAATAGTGATAGTGCTTCTCTTGTATCCAGTAGCCCTAGGATGATCAGCCAGCAAATGTGAAACACTGGGAGGGGTGGGGATGATATTCACCTCTATAAAACAAACCCCCAAATACTTGGACTTTCCCTGTAGAATCAGAACATTTGATCACCCTGAGTATCCCAGTGATTAGGCCACTTGCTTGGGATATAAGTTTATATCCCTGCACTGGAGCATGAGTTCAAACCCAGGACTCCCTTCTCCCACCAAGGTATTGGCTCTTTCGGGTGCAGCTCTAATCTCTCTTGTTGAAGTCGTTCTGCCTTGTATAAATAATTGTCTACTAGATCAGACAATGACTTCACAGCCTGGGAGTTAGATGAGCCTGGGAGCCTGGGAGGAGGACTACCTGAGTTCCAGTCTATGCTCCAGAGCATCAGTCTCCAACAGCTCAGGGGCTGAAGGAGACTACAGCCACCTCTCCCTGTTCTGTATTGTGCCTACATATCCTGGTGAATCTATCCTGAAAAATCAGAATTATTTTGCACATGTGAAAATGGTTCACTAAAAATTTGTGGGAAAGGGTATGACTGAAACAATTTGCCAGCATTGACATAAATCCACCAAATATTTCAGTTAACCAGAATATTCATCTTTTCATTGGAAGAATTGTCAATTAAAACTTTTTGGCCCAGCTCTATTTTAACACTGCTAGTTTAAATGGTTTGCTTAAACTAAACTAATTTATGATACTTCATCTGATTTAAGAGTGTCAATTCCATAGGTTGCACTAATTTAACTAGCAGGTAGTGTGTGCATTGGTGTGCAAACTGTAGTTAGATAAGGACTTTAAGTCAATAGTAGGCAAGACTAGCAAATAGGGAGGAAAAAGGGAAAGGGAGGTAATAGTGCTAAGACCATCCAACCCACACATTACCAATGTGCACCATTCACAGGCAGAATAAGAGAGTGCAGATTAATTAGGCACTATTTTCACTCTTGTCCACTACGGGCATGGGATGAAATGCTGGCTGCATAGAATTCAATGGCAAACTTCTCAGCGACTTCATCACAGCCAGGGTTTCATGCCGGGTACCCTTTTAAGATTAAGTAGTCTGGATTTGAGTCTGGGAGGGAGCCAAGCTCAGGGGAGATATTAAAACCAGAAGTAGAAAAGAAGGCTACAGAAAGCATAGGGACATGTCAGGAATGACACTGGTAAAGAAAGACAGGCTAAATAAAACATAGCCTGGATCATTTACAAGGGTTGGTCCAACAGATAAAATAAGCTTTAATGGAAGCTGAAACTCATGTGTATTCAAACATTCTAACTTCCATATATTGCAGTTGCCTTTCCAGTACTTGATGGTTTTTGTCCGGTAATAATTCTCACGGTTATATTGGCATCTGCAGAGAAAATATCAATGACCAGTCTGCTGTTAGAGTCTCCACTGTAGAACACTGAGCAATTCCAGTACCATAGCAGCAATTTTCCAACAGATTAACATTCAGATACTGAGAGAACTCATCTAAGTCATACAAATCTGCATAGCATTTTTATTACTTTCAAACTTTTCTTTATTTTGTGGCCCACCTACAAACTGAAAACAGATTACATGCGTTTTTCTATGATAGAAGAAACAACGCTAAACATTTACATCTTATCATACAAGCAAATAAAATACATATTGCTGAAAAGATGACTATAATTTTTAAACACTGGGATCTGACTCCCCTCCCCCTCACCAAAATAAAACAAAACAGCTTATGCCCCTACTGTATTAAATTTTCCCCTCCTGTTAGCCCTAAATAAACTCAGACTGCCTAAAATTATGGCCAGCAAAACTTACATAGCAAAGTGAATTCACTAGTCTGGGATTTAGGAGGTCCAGTTTCAGTCCCTTCCTGTGACACAGTCCTGTGTGATCTTGGAGAAATCACTTTTGGTTTGATCCTATAAGGTGCTGATCCAGACACACAACTTAAGCAAGTAGGGAGCCGTGCTGGTCTTTTTGTTTTGGTAGTATATAGACTAGCACAGCTCCCTCTCTGTTACTATTCAACTTAAGAAAATGCTAAACTTTTAAGCTGTGAGTAGAAACAGTGAAAAGCAACATGCTTAAAGTTAAGGACATGCTTACAGCTTTTGCTCAGCCATTTGTTGGATTAAGCCTATATTCTATGTATCTCACTTACCCTTGTCTGAAATCAGGATGATAACATGCTCCCCCCATCCATTGTCTTGTTTCTTGAGGCCAGGTCTACAGTACAGATTTACAGCATATAAAAATCCACATCTCTGAGCAATTTAGTTATATTGACCTAACTCCCAATGTAGACAGTGTTTTCTTGATGGGAGATGTAGTTCCTGCCTGTCCGGGAGGTGGATTTCCTATGCCTACCGCAGAAACCCTCCCATCAGATTAGGTGCATTTTTACTTAAGTGCTAAAGCAGCACAGCTGTGAACTCTTTGGGAGGAGACCATTTCGCTATGTGTACAGTGCCCCTCACTATGGAGCCTCACTCTTGATAGAGACCCCAACATTCAACCACACTTAATTAGTCTTCAGAGCTGGATGCATAAGTATGGATTTAGAAACCTAATATGGGCACCTAGAGATGTGGTCTAATTTTCTGAGCTGCTAAGTAACCACATCCCCAGGGAGGAAAAGTGGCCCATGGTCTCCTGGCATCCGGTCACATATTTGAGAGCCTAAACATGGATTTATAAGTCCAAACTTCGAAGTTTGAAAACTTGCCCTCATTAAGTCCTAAAATATACTTTGATACAATAGATGCCTGCCATTATAACCAGCCATATACATTTTATCAGAGTACATAAGATTAGGTTCGCTATGCAGATTTAGAGGTAAACATATTTTCATGCAATATATCACTAGCTACTGTAGGTAACATAAAAGAGTGGAGGAATGCCATGAAGGCATTTTAATAGATTTATATGATATACAAAGATGTAGACACAAACATTTTAGTGCATGCAGTGTGTACAATGTTATTTTATGACATAAAAGATATTTCTTAATTCATTGAGACCATATAGTACAATAAGACAGCGCCATCCTACTTTATTATAAATAACTTGCTTACTCCTTCAAGTAAGTTATTAAAGACATAAATAAGTTTTTATACCCTGGTTTTTATCTGCTGTTGGTGGTCTACAGTTATAATCCTGCTTTCAACAAGCATTCTTAGACTTAAAAAAACATGATAAAGACACTTAGTTGATCATAGATTTGCATTATCTCCAGGACAAGTGACCTTTTTTAAAGAAAAATGGATGTAGAGATGACCATTGTATACATCAGGCTTTTCTCCAGCAGCACAAGAATGTCTATACTAAGCAGTCAAGCCTGGCGAGCATTTATGTCCTTGGTGTGAGATGAGGATAAGTTAAAAACAAATATTGATTTAAAATAAATACATCATTTAACATAAATAAATCTCAAAAATAATATGCACATGAAAATAGCTGCTCTTTCCTCTTTAATTAATTATGTGGTGAAGAGACAGTTGAAAATCCTGTAGTATTAGCTTTGAAGCAAATCAGCCGAGTAGGTTTTCTACTTCAAACAAAGGGTAGTGTAGGACAATAAAGGTTATGCGGCCATGTTCTGTCACTGACTCAGTAACTATTAATTTAAGCGGATGTGACCCTTACATGACAAAGTTCCAAAGGTGTACAGGGTGGAGTTTTTATTCTTATAAATAGGACTGATGCCAGGTCAACCAGGCCCTCTCACTTTGGACTTCCTAAAGAAAACAGTTTCAGATGGCTGGGCAAAAGAGCTATAAAGAATGCTGAGACAGGAAACATCTCAGGTTCCTGATATATTATGATTGGCTCAGGGAACAAGGAAGTTGAGATTCAAAGGCAATCCTAAAGGGTGCTAAACTTTGCAGTGCTAATATATACAACAACATCCTCATACAAGCAGATGTTTAAAAAATAACTGATGGAAAATTGCATTAGGCCTATGTGGCTCTCACACTGGGGACTACAACTAAAAATGGGGGAGAATACAGAACCAGTTTCCAAGGTGGAGCAAACTTGAAAACTTGTGGGTCTATTAACAGGTTCTGTCTTCAGGAAGAGAGAGGAGATAAGTAATAATGTATCCAACAAATTAAGTAATTGTGGACCCCTGGCCAAATGATGCTTCTTCCCTGGTAACTGAATGAATATTATTTTTACATCAAACATTATAAGGAAATAGCCACTTCAGTGAAATATAAGTCCCAGGTATCCTGCTTCGGTTCAGGTCAAAAGACAGGTTTTCAGAGCAAAGGACACATGAATTTTGAAATACAGATAAGTATTTTGGTCTATTTAAATATTTCCCTTTATTAATTGGGTTTAAACTTTTAATATTGAAGATGGGCTCAGGCCCAGGGACCTGTACATACTCAAATGTTGGGCAGATTTGTAATGCAACATGGATCTGGATTTCACAGCTGGGTCCTTACCATAGCTGGAACCAACCCAAACTCTCCCAAGCTCAGGGGGGACAAAAGATGGAATTCCTGGCTCTTAATTTCACAAAACTAGGCCATCCAGTAGACTGGATTAACCACTATGTTGCATCAGTGTTCCACAGAAGCTACACCGGTGTCCGTCTTTGAGGTAATGCAGTGGGATGAAGAAAAACACTTTTGGGATATTTTTTTTCTTAAACTAGAACCTTCATCAAAAGTAACAAACCAAATTCTTAAAACATAAGAAACATTCCAAAATAATCTAAGCCCCGGGGGGCTGACAGAATTGCTGGGCTCCTGGGAAAAGGGTGGAGGGGGCATGCCTCTGTTTTCCTGGAAAGGGTGAGATCTCAAGTGGAAGGCACAAAACTGGGGACGGGCTGCTACCAGTGCTGCAGTAGTACAGTGGTGGCTGGGAGCCCTGGGACCTTTTGAATCATCAGGTCCTGGGGCAGTTGGCCCCTTTTCCCCCTTATCAGCCGGCCTGCCTAAGACATTCTAGACATTGTATACATAGTATCCGTGCAGAGGACATCACTCTAAATATCACAGCTGCTCAAAGAGAGATGCTGGAGGAAGTAGAAATAGTTATTTAGCTGTTTTCAGGATTCCTAGTATCTGTTTCTACTCTACTAGTCTTCCTGCGTGACCTTGGGCAAGTAACAACCTTTGTTTTTGCCTCCATACTATGGTGCTAAAGTTCAGCATAGGATTACTGTGCTGTGTAACCCAGGGCCCTGAAGGACAGAAGGGGATGCTGCACTGCTGCAAATTGTTTCACTCAAGCTGGAACCTACTTGGTAGGGAGGACCATGAGAGAATTAACAGCAGGGCTCTTATGATGCCACAAATACAAAGTTAAATTGCACTTCACAGAGGCAGAGTCTCTCCAGGGGATGAATCTGCCTGGATTGCATCAGTACCCACCAGCGGAGGGAGGACTGGATTACAACTGCCTCTGCAAATGCAAATACTTTGTGTACAGTGGTGTTAAGTTTGATGGCTCTGTCCTGCAAAGTGTTGAAGCACTGTGGTGCCAACGGAAAGCACTTAAGGTTCAGCACAGGTTTAAGTGCTTTGCTGGACCAAGTCCCAAGTGCTCTCGTAGCACTGAAACGTAATACATCAGTATTTGCATTGTGCTTTGAGATCCTCAGTGAGGTGCAATAAGTTGCAAAGTATATCACTACCCTATATCAGACACATGCAAACACAGAGACCTATGTACAAACAGAAACACATTTTAAATAATGTCTAAACCAAAGTATCAGCCCAAAATTAACAAAATTATTTACAAGACTTTAAATTAATATTAGACTATTTAAAAAGCTGTAATCAATAAAACAGAGGGAGAAACATTACAAAGAATGATTTGCATAGCAAACACATTTCACAGTTGTTTTGGACAAATGCCCTCGGTAAATATGTTTAAAGTCATGTACAACAAGAATATTTTATCACAAGTAACCATGTTTTAATAAACACTTCATCTTTTTGTACTTCATTCTTTCTCATCATAATAATAGAAATATAACACTATATATCACTGTAAAACACATTTCCACATAAATGCTGATAAGCACAAAATATTTTTCATCATTTACATTTTAACTGTAATAATATATGGCAGGATTAAAGCTGCATCCATCATGTGTCTAACTAACCTTGCTGTAATGAATTTTTAAATGTAATGGTTTCTGTCACAAAGTAAAATCATACATAATGTCTTTTGACACAGTATGCTGGCATATGCAAGGTTTTAAAATGTAAATGCAACTTCATTTTTAATTAGATTTATAAACTCAAATCCCCATTTTTTCATAAACCCAGAGTGAAATAAAAAGGGCGCATGCGTATATATATGACCTGCCAGCAGAATGCTACTGAGGTTATTTAAAATGCCTTGCTTGCAGGAAACGTGTACTTCCAGTGTGTATGAAAAGCAAGTCACATACCAGAAACAAAGGATTATCAAAATCATAAGGACTAAAGCTTTTTAGAATGCCTGAAGGGCCTTCTATGGTACCCGGGGCACTCTCTTTATGTCAGTGCTAAGGATTAGGTTTGCAGTTGGGAGGACTGGGCAAAGGGGCAAGTGTACAGGGGAGAAAGAGGTCAAGGACAAATACATTCGGCTCCCCTCCCCCTCCCTACCTCTGCTTGAAATAACAAATAATCCAGATCACCAGAGGAGAATCATTAAAAATAATTTGCACAAGCTTTCTGTTCAGCGAGCCCTTTTTTTGATACAATATTTCCTTCAGTGATTATCACTGTGGACATGTTCCTGCCATATGGATAGGAGCTGAGTTAGGAGGCTCCTCAATACCTGAGTGGTTAATTAAGAGCTGTTGCTGGGCCACAAGAAGCAGGTTTGAAATCCCTCTTCACTCACCGACAATGAGTAGCTTTTTTAGCAGCAGAAGTCACTGGGGACACCCAGAAGCACAGGGTAATTATTTGAGATAACATACGGCTGAAGTGAGTGTGTGTGTGTATGTGTATGGGTGTGTGGGGAGGGGGAAGGGGAATGTGCATTTGAAAGGAGGGCAGCAGTACAGAGAAGTCTATAATAAAAAGGTCAACATCTTCTATTTTTCTGTACAGTGTCGGCCGTCTGTAATGCCTTTTTAGAATAAATGACAACGGATTCTGGGTTTTTTTTATAATGAATATCTTATTTTGTATTCAAAGTTTGCAATTGTGAGTTCAGGCCTTCCAGTCCAATTTGAATAAGCTATTCTTACTGTATCAGTGTGGATGCTTAAATGACTTTGATTGCATTGTTGCAAAATAGTAGTAATTTCTCCATTAACCCATGTAAACCCTGGGCTTTCTCAGGGACAAAGAAAATGACAGTGAAATGAAAGCTATGAATGAAATGAGGAAAGGCCTTAAATTGCTATAACTGCTGGAACTAGATTCTCAGATGGTATAAACTGGCAGCACTCCAGTGAAATCAGGAAATAATATTTTGGCTTTATAGAAGCTGTATTGATTTATACCAGCTGAAGATCTGGCTCTTGGATTATGACACTGTATGCAGTCAGGAGAATCTGGCCTGTTTTTTATGCCATTTAAAGCCAATACTCAGACTTTTCAAGGATGTGTTTTTGGAATGTGCCACGGAGATAGGTTGGCTTTTCTAGGACAGCATGTAAAGGTCATATCTGCTAACTCATTTCATATAAAAATATTTGTGAAGTATTATTCAAAATTACCATTCAAGTCCAACAGAGTGGAGCATGTATGTACTGTAAGCACCTGATTAAAGTTAAATCACAGTCATACCTCGCAATATTTCTTTTCTGAGAGCTGCATAGAACAGTTTAAATGCAACTTTATTCAGTCATCACAGCTCAGTCCACATACATTGTGGACTCAAAATACTATCTTCTGGTTGTTGGTTTTTTTAAAAGCTATTTCAGTTTCTCACTAAGCAGACAAATGATGCAACCTTTCTATATGATTTTTTGGTATTTCCTGAAAATCCCATATGTGATCTTCAATTTAGGAAGTGTGAATCTCCATCCAAACACAAGTTCTATGAAGCTCACACAAGCTCTTAGCTTTGTACTAGGAGTAAAAATAAAATCAAGGAAGAAGAGGAAAAAAACATCTCTTTCAGTTTCTTCTCTAATACTAGGAGATATTTTAAGAGTCAAACAAACAGACTGAGATTTTCAACCAATATGACAGGTTTTTCTTGCAGATCAAAATGTTTCCCACTCAAGTGCGGTCAAAGCCCCCTAAATCTTTCTATTTGAAATGTTGGGAAACCAAAAGGTACTTGTACATTTGCGCTCTCTCTCCTTCTCTCTGTTAAAAGGTCTTTCAAGCCTTTGATGTTTCTCAAGCACAAGCAATGCTGCTCTAGTAGTAGTAGTTTTGCCAGCATAACTGTCTCAGGTTTGTTTAGAAACTGCCCAGTATGTTAATTATCTTCTTTACTTCTGTGGCATTATACTGTCAAACTGTACACCAGCCTTTAGAAAATAAAAGCTAATACCCTAAGCCGCTGTACCCTGGTTCCATAATATCTGCTCACTGACAATGCCTGAGCTGTCAGATCAGAAGGAGCTTCATTCGAATAAAGGTGGGCAGATGTGTGATAATGAGACAGAAGCATACAGATGCTAATATAACTGTTCAGCAGAGCAGTCTCGTCTTCGTTAAGCAGACCCAGGTAGCAGCTGCAGACTGTCAGACATTGGAATGCTGCTTTCTCTTGATTCTCATTTAAGATCAGCTTCGTTCGCTGTCTGTCAGTGAACTTTCCCTCACAGGAGCCTGGACCCCTAGGTGATCAGTCACATTTCGACATAACTAGATGTCAAAAGAAGTTTAAGTTGTATGACGAACTGTGATGCATTCCCCGTGCCGGCTGGCAGTCTCAGCCCTCCAAGGCGTCTTGTTAATGATCCACCTGGAAACTCTAGAGTATTTCCTGTATTTTGTTTTCTTATTAAAATACTGGCTAAGTCTTTGTCAATATCCATGTCAGCAACTGTAAGCTCAAGACAATATTATCACAGGCATAATTTGGTTCAAAAATGGAATCATAGACTTAGTTGGCCATGCAGCAGGAGATCTATATAGAGTGAGTGAAATGCTAGACGTTTTCTGTTATTATTATTTTTACTGTGATTTAGTATCCTCAACTAAAGCAAGAATATTTCTGATTTGTCACTGGACGCAGACAGGACTTTAGGGGTCAGGCAAAATAAATTCAGTTAAAGCTACCTTATGGAATATGTCTGCAACTACATGGCTTGGGTGATCAGCATGAATAGGAGTAACCTATTGGGGAGACTCCATAGATGGATTCAAATACAAAGAAGCTAGGAAACACAAATAAGCAGAGACTGTCATTTCACATACTGTTGAAACCTTTGAACAGGGAGTCTGAACTTCATCAGCCTTTCATCTGTTGCTGTGAGCTGTTTACTCACTCATATTCTCTGGTTTCAGAGAGGAGACAGACTGGGGCTACTTTACATAAAATACATGTGTGCACACAGCCGAGCAAACATTCTTCTACAATATTTGTGTGACAGGATCTCATTTTACTTACCACCTGATCGTGTTAGTTCAGCCAGTTCTGTAAATTTTGGGCCCTTTCTTCATTCCCAGTGCTTTATTGGTTTTAGGACAGTGCACATAACATGTCCAGTTGTTTGTATGTACATATGTCTGTATGTTTTCCTACATTTTTGCATTTTGGATTTAAAAAAAGACAACCACATGAAAACTTCATAGTCCAGGTTCAGTTATTTGTGAATCATTTCCATTTTGGTTGGGAGAATTGTGTGCCTTAATGACACATATTTATAATATGAAACTTTTCACACGCAAACAACTGCAGTTACAGCAGATGGAATTTTTAAAAATGTTAGATGGGAAATAAGCCGTCATGTGCTAAGGTGTAAGGCAACCTGTGAGATAGATGTTAGTAAAGAACTTCTACAGGAAATTTATTCCATAGTTGTCCACTATGATGTTACTTGCATCATTCTCTGAAGGATCTAGTGAAGGTCATTTTCAGACACAGGATATTGGACTAGAAGAACTACTGATCTGATCCAGTCTAGCATTAACTATGCTCCTGGGTTAATACCTGCAATCCAGCTGTTATAGTTTAGGAGATTCGTCAATTCATATTTTTTCCTCCTTGCCCATAAAAGATTATTCTTAATTAAACGCTTCTTTGGCCAGTTTATATTCACTAATGGTCCGTAATATAAAACAAGATGTCTCCCTCTAGATTCTGCTGTTTAGTAGCCTGAAGCTCATTAGTGCATGTGTTCTCTGCCCTGGAGTTTTAAATATTTAACTAGCTAGGATTCCTTGAAGAGGTCTTAACCTTATAATTTGTCATAATTTAGGGATCTCATCTCTAAAGTGTAACTTATTAAAAATGTTTCTTCCCTTCACCCTGCATTGATTGCTACTTCTTGCAATCAAACTAAGAGCTATTGCATCTGGAAACTGCAGCTGCCTATTTATTTCATTGTAGTAAAACATAAATGATGATAATAGATTTTCTTATAGCAATTGATCTTCCACAAAAGCAATCTCTTCCCCCCCCACCCACTGCCCCCCAAAAAAAGAAAAATCTCCAAACCCACAAAGTACACACTGTTCAGGTATGTAAGTATTATGTACTAAGCATTATATTCTTAAAATCGTTTATCTGGAGAATGAAATAGGAAAATCTGCAAAAATAAGCACACTGAATGATACACATTTGTGCAGGAAAATATTTCTTCTGTTGCTAGTAACCACCAGAACCTAAAACACAACTAAATTTTGTCTAAAAATTATCTAAGGACCACCTAATGTGCTTCTGATGCTATTGAATGTCAAAAATGTCAGCAGCTTCCAGTAATGACTCTCTGACATAAACAGTAAGGGAGAAATATTACAGTTACTGAAGGAGTTGCGAGAACGAGCATGCATTTTCATGAGAGGTGTCTTTGAATGGCAGCAAGTACTCAAGCAGTCTGCTTTCCCTGCCAGTTAAGCTGGCCAAAGAAAGCTCTCTTCCCCTGAAAGACAATTAAAATGAGTTAAATGAATTAAAAAGGCCCTGCACAGTTAAAACATGGTCAAAGGTTAGAAACAGTAGTATCTCGATTTATGAAAATCACGTTGTTGCCAAGCCTCAGAAATTGTGTGTAACAAGGGACCCATTCAAACAGTAACCCAAACAGCTCTGTAGAATTGAAGGCAATATACATCATTTTTAATTTCTAGGAAGCAGTTTTTATCAGCAGTTTATTTCCTCTTAGGACTCAAAGTAAAAAAAAAAAAAAAGAAAGAAAAAAAAGAAAAAGAAAGAAAAAAAGAATCCCTTAGTTTTAATATTGCTTTCCTTAAAATAAATAAATAAATAAATCATTTGAGGTCAGCTATTCTATTAGGTACATGTATGCACAGACCTGATGAGGATTGCTGGATATGTATGTCCATCAAGCACATTATTCTAAAGAACCAAATTATAACGAAGGGACACTAAAGTGTTTTGTACCCTAAATAAGAAAAAAAATCAGAATGATTTCATTATAGTTCTTCGGTGAAATAACATAATTTCCAGTACCCAGGACTTCACTGATTGTTTTTTCAGAGGCAAAATATCTGTACCAATCATTCTCAAATATTTAAATATTCATCATGCAGCCAAAATCCCTGAAAGCATAGTATATTTTTTTGCCCATTACATGCACAAAGTCTATCAGAAAGCATTTGTCTCCACACTCTTTATTCACTTTCAAAGGGTTAAACAGCCTATTTACTGGGCTGTCAGCAATCTGTATCCCAAATCATGAAAAAGTCTGGCCTAGTTTTGTTCAGCATCGAGACTTGTCTTCTTGGCCTGACCATCATGTAATATCCATGACAATCGTGTTGTGCTTTTTAGGAGCTCTGTAGTGCTAAATCTGAGGGGCCATTTTAAGCCAGTAAAGGCCTTTATTTATGTGGATTTGAAAGAGTCTTGTGAAGGGCCTTCCACTCAAAACCCTCTTCAGCAGGTCATCCTGGTTTCAAAAGGATTTAGATGCAGAGGCAGTGATCAGTACTTCTATCACGTTCTAATAGACTGACATGAGCATTTGTGCCTGAAAGACAGGAGGAAAAAAGTGATGCAGATTTGCCCTAAATTGGACTGATGCACAAAGCAGGGAGCGCAATTGACTGACGAGGTAACCCCTCACACCCTTCCTTTACACTTCTAACCAGTGCCGCACAAAGGGAGAGTCGTGGGAAGCTGCATGGGAGCAAAGCATATCCATTTTCATGGACCATATGGAAATTTTGTTTTGTGTACAGAGAAAGTGTCTGATAACAGTGACCTTAACTGCCATATGTGTATGGTGAATAGTAAACAGAGCTAACCACTCAGCTCTCTGACCCTTAGCATATGGACATCTCTACCAAAAGAGTTTTCACAGCACATCCACTTTCACTGCCATCTCACTGGTAACCCAGGGGATTTCACTAGATTTGTTAATGAATTGCTCTATTGACTTATATCTGAGCTTGCCTCATTAGAGTAGAAGAACAAAATTTTTATCTATGTTTTCGTGAAGGGGACCAGAATGCCCCTCCTTTGTTCAGAAGTGGGTAATCTGTAGGGCTGTCATCTGTTTTGAACTAATTTATTGTGTCAGTTTAAAAAGGCTCTTCAGTGTTCATTGATGCTCAAGCTCCACTCCAAGCCTCTTTAAATCAATTTTTTTTTTCCTCGTGAGTGGAATGTTTTTTAGTTCCCTGCTTGGTTTACAAATAGCTGAACATGATGTAACCCTGGTGCTGGCTAGATTTAGAGAGCCAAACACAAGTGAACTCAGTGAGCCTCCATAGCACCACCTGTCATTAAATGGTTTTCAAAGCAGCTACAAGCCTTGTACAACCTTGTACCATTCACCTTCCCCACCCACCATCACTCAAACAACAGTTCTTCGTAAACTAGTCCATTTGTATCCAGAAGTAAGCACGACAGAAACTGGGAGCGTGCATAGATCATAAACGTTCATATTTCTAGCCTGATGCAGTTAGTAAGGGCCCATTGCTTTGGGCTTCCAATATTTGAATTACTGAATGGCCTGTGATTGTAAAGCAACGATGGCCATCAGTTAACATGGTATTAAAAGGACACTAATAAAGAACGCATTATGTCTAATGACCAATGTGGAATCAGAGGGAATTAGTAAAATGGAATTCAATAACATGTAAACCATAAAGATAAGCCACAAAAGATTGGATCTGGCTTTTTGGGTTCTAGTATTAAAGAAATAAGTGGAAAATACAGTGAAATTCTTTCTGCCATTACTTTGTGTCCCTATTAGTGTATGTAGCACACTACACAACATGACAGAGAAAGGATGTTTTAACTAAGGGCATCAGAGAAAACCTCTGCACTTACAAAAGATGCTGAGGGATCTTCAATACCCATGCAGAGCAGAAAGTACTGATATTTTTAAAATTCCTTTTCAAATGATCCCCCATGTACATAGTCAAATGCAAACTACACAACCTTCATGCAGTGTAATGTCCCTAAATGACCTGGATGCCACTGGTATTATAATATAGAAGCTGCTTTCCCCCCTAAAAGCCCTCTGCATTTAGAAATCATGAGACCATCACATATGGTATTACTTACAATCACGGTCATTTTATCAGAGTTAAAATGAATGCAAAAGAATTAGAAAAACTGCCTTTGGCCAATGGTATCCTGGCATTTTCCACTGCTGCTACTGGGAGCTATGTAGGGAAATTGCAGCTGCCAACAGTAAGGAATGAAAGGTTTTAAATGTTATTAATTTTTTGTAATGATTAAAGAATGAAAAATATGATTATCAGAAGAACTTTGTGTGTCCATGCATGGGACAGACTGATCTGAATTAGTCAAACTTCAACTCTCTTTATGTAGCAAAACACTCAGTACAGAGTCGCTTAGAGTGCGAATAAAGAAAAAATATTTTTAATAAATATTGACCAAAGTCTACAGTCCTTATTCAAGCAAAATTCTCTTGGGGCAACTTTTAAGGTTTAAAAAAAGGTTCCACATACCAATAAAATAACACTTTAAACATTTATGTGCAATGGAATTTTGTTTAAACATTTGATTTTTGAATAGAAAAAGTCAGGTTTTCAATTCCTCCTCCTCCTTCCCCATGTCCATCCTGGACCTCAAAAACCTTATTGTCAAAATGTCTTCAAAATGTGTTTCATCAAATGACTTCGATGTATTTTTTTTCTTCAAGAATATTTTGAGCAGCTTAATGGTGAACAAAACTAACAAGAGAAATACAGGAATCCCATGAAAAACAGAATGAGATTTTTTTTTCATTCCATCTTGACCCTTTTACAGTATCTTCAGTGTGGTAACATTTATAACCTTGCCTGCTTGGGCCCAGGCTGCTATTTCCATAAGTAATAAGTGCAAGTTTAAAATGTGAGAACTTGCATTGGCTCATGGGAACACAAATATCTTATCTCCTGATAACATGTCGAGATAACACACATCACCACTGTAGCAAGCAGGAGGACGCTTGTCTTCACTTATTTTATGTCTGCTTTATCACATTCCTACCCACACTTTCCTATCTTTTCTTTCAACACACTCCACACATTCTTTCACTGAACTTGCTTTCTGAGTAAGAACTGGGCACTGCAGTTACACCACAGTTGAGCCTTTGTCACAAGCAAGCAAAAGCAAAGAACAATCTGTTAAGGTCATAATTTCATGTCCCACTAGAACAGTGGTTCTTAACCTGGGGTGCATGCAGGGTGCATGATGACCTTTCTGGGAGTACGAAACATGCAGGTTTTTTTAGAAGGCAAATCATCGAAAACACAAATTAAGCATAGGCACGTAAGTACAACTACTTTGTTTCATCAAACCTATGTATTTATTAACATTATACATTTTTAATGATTACTGTAATATATTTATTTTCAAGTTTTTAAGCTAATTTTAGTGAACTTATCTTGCTACAAAACACAGTGTACTGCCATATTGCAGATATTTCTTGATGCATGAGCAGATGGTGATGTGGCAGTGCAGTGGGTTTGTTTGAATTCAGATAGCCGCTAACTGTTAGCACATCAGTTACGGTTTACTTCCACAGCAAAAATTTGCAACATCTCTGGGTAGTACTTGCATATTTTTGTATGCCTACTCTACTGTTATTTGTGGTGACCAACAATATAAAACTATTTTACATATATGTAATATCCATTTGAAAGTGTATAGGCCCCCCCATCTTTATTTTTGATTTTTGATAAGGGGTGCGAGAACATATTTTGAAAACCAGAGGGGTGCAGGCTGCAGTAAAGGTTAAGAATCACTGTGCTAGAGGAATGACTTTTTAATTCTTTACAAACAACAATTGGGAGGTTAGCCTTTAGATAGTCTTTCCTTCCTTGGGGTACAAAGGATGTTACACCATTGCCAGGGAAATCTGGAAACTACTTCAAAAAAGAGGCTGTGATGTATTACTCTTGATTTATTATTTATTGTTCTACTGATAATACATCTTTATCATTCTGTAACTACAATTATGTACTGTATCTAGAATTTCTGATTGCCCACATCTCGTACATAAAGAATATTTTTTTAAAGATGGTTGAGAAGCTTTCACGAAAACCTTTATTTAAACACAAAAGTGTTTTGACCAAGATGAAAAATTTCACAGAAGTTTTAATTTCAATTTTTGTTTGTTTGCGAAGAAAAACTGAAAAAAAAAGAAAAAAAATAGGATTTTGTCCATGAAAACTTTTTTTGAGCTCAGCTTTTTGACCCCTTCCTCTATTTTGTTTTAATTTGGAAGTGGAAAAAAGGCCAAAGAAGGGAAATGGAAACAAACAAAACAAACCTGTTTTAGTTTTCAGAAATGAATTTTTAATTTGTTTAATTGAAAAAAAAATTAAAAATTGAAAAAATGTTGTACAAAAAGATTTCATGTCACTTTTGTTTGAGAAAGCATTAAGTTTTCGACCAGGCCTACTATTTTATTCTGTATTTTTTTATTTGTTTAAAAATAATGGAACAAATTCAGTCCTTATCAGGATGAATTTGGCCCAATGTCTGTCAATGGGCACTATACAGTGCTCGTAAAAAGACCTCTGGTGTAGTGTTCCCTCTAATTTTTTTTTCATTGAGGGGCAGAATGAATTTTGTGATGTGCACTAAGGCATGTGCAGATGTACACCACCAATAGAAACACAGGCTGCCCACTGCGAGAGCTGGGAGCTTTCTAGCAATCTGCTGGACAGCACTTGAATCTCTCTTGGGTGGCCACCCACACACTCAGCTTACAGGGAACACTTCTCCAGTGTCTATGATAGTCCTCTATTTTCTAACGCTAAACAACTGATATTACCTGTGAAGTTTCAAGGATGAAAATATTTAAATTTCCCCTTTGCTTGTTGTAGACTGAAGATGAAGAGGTTACCAAACAGCTGTCTCCTTCTCCTCCACTGAGTTCTTTGATTTCCCCTACCATAGCTACAACACTTCCTGGTGACAGAAAATTCAATCCCATTTCCACTGGAATCATTGGATATCTTTACACAGACAACAGTGTGCACTGGACATAGTCTAGATGTCTCAGCTAGAGCCCTATGCTTCTCTGCTTTGCTGCTGATTTTGTCTCTCCATATTATCTCTTGACTGGCGAATTTGTTGTGTGGGAATATAGCTCACACTTCTAAGGATAATATCACTCTTCTTATGGTCTAGAAATTCTGTATTCCTGTGGAGAACACAATACAAAGCTATTCATCACTTGTAATGTGTCTTCCATATAATGTTTTACTTAAATACTTTGAAGTTCATCTCAGGAGGCAAGAAACATGATTTGTTACTTAACAGGCGCCAGGGTAGATGAAAACCATCCAGTATGGGACATACATTTAAACTGGCAGAAAATGCTTATTTGGATTCAGGAATAGGTAATTTTTCAGTTAAACCTTTACCAGATGTAGTATCATCGTTAGTGCCAAAATTCCTGAAAAAAATACATCTCAAAATCCAATGACAGTCATTGAAAGGGACTTGCTTCTATGTATATCTGGACTAGGGGGCTGTTTTGCACCCAATGGGAGATACACAGAAGTTTGGGCTCTTCTATCTATATCTGAATATAGCTAGTAATTTTCCCAAAACAAATTACAGTCAGTTGACTGACTGTGGTTAAAAATGTGTTTTACTTGCATACCATGTATAGAAATTCACTCACCTAAATTCCCTGTTGGTGTTTTTTGACTGAGAGTATTCCATTTGAGTTTCATTTACTTAAGTGTGACACACGCACCTGTTCTAATCTGTAGACATATATATGATCAATATACAAGGCACATATAAAAATAGTCATAGAATCCAGTGTCTGCTACTGGCCTATTCCAAGACTCCAAACCAAAAACCGTTATCCATTCTGAGACATCTCAGCCCTTTCAACCTACGTAAAAAGTCTGGAAAAACAGTAATAGTTTGCTAATCTCTCTCATGGTCAAATGCTGTCAGAGCAGGGAGAGAAGCCAAATTTAGGTATGGTACTGTGAATGCCCTGCCCATTCCCCACCAAAATACACTATCATGTCATGAACACCAGCAGATCTCAAGCTGCTGGGATATAACAAAAGAAGAGGGGAACTATGACTATGGGGAAAGCCTGTCACCTACACTGTCCATGCCTAATGTAGTAGAAACCTAAAACTGTATTTCAACTACATACTGAACGCTCTGCAAGTCACATTTTAAAATACCTGACCTAATGGCCTAGCAAACGTAGTCAGCAGGAGAAGGGACACAACAGAATCATGTGACGCTTGAGAGAGTCACCAGGGAAAATGAACAATTGGGAGCTCGCTCAGAAAGAAAAAAAATAGTGGCGCATTGAAGAGCAAATTCCTCTATCCCTGCTTGGGCTCGCTAGCATGTCAAAGAATGGTCAATAGGATCTAGGTGTTGTATAAATATGAATGCACAGATACTTGGCTTTTATTCATTTGCAAGTGATCTGTCAATGTGACCCATCCTTTGGCAAAAACTGGCCTAAAGTCAAATTAACAGACGTGAAGGAACACAGAAGAGTCCAGCTATTGCCAGAGATCTATTTGCCACAAGCTTCTCAATAATGCCAAATAAGAGATGAGAGATGAGAGGAAAGACGAGGTAATGAATAGGAAATATTTCAGTACTGACATATTGTTTTCATGAGTGACAAGCTAAAATTTTCTTATCTGACAGGTGTTGATATCTTCTACACCCAATAGGACAGCCTCCTCCAATCGGGGAACCACAGCATCTCTGTTGAATTTTACCAGATAAGATGGATCCAACTCATAGCTAATAATCTAAATGCTACTTATAGGCTGAAGATTCCTAAGCACATCCAAAACCCCAATGAGAAACACAAAGTGAATCTCAACCAAAGACAACTCATCCTTGTTCCTTCATTTAACATTCCACTGTTGTCTCAGAATGTGACAGTCTAACCCAAAACCAAAGTTTGGTTCAGCTGGCATAGTGCAATTCCAGAACATTTAATGATTTACCTTCTTTTGGTCTCCAAAGTCTCTAGATATTGTGGTTGCTAAGATGGTCTTGAAGTTGTGAACTAGTTGTAACTGACGCCATAACATCTATCTGAAATTGCAGCACCTGAGACATACTCATACTATAATGACTGATGAGGATGATTTATGTAAAAAGTGTGCTAAGTGTTACTGTCCTATGGGACAAGGACAGACAAGAGCAACAAGCTATAAACAAAGCATTTGAACATTGTCTTCTTCAGAACCAAATCTGTGTGGTGCAGTTAATCATCTGGGGCATTCTTCTTTCTTTCTTTGTCCCCTTTAAAGGAAAATATCCTCACAAATATCCAAACAAATGTTCAAATAAGCACAGAAGAATAATATATTGGTTCTTTTCCTGTCATTAGTGAACTAAATGACCATAATCAAAGACTCCAGCCTATAGTTCAACTCCTGTTTTGCAAAGTGGAACAAGAACCAACTCTCAATGTTCTATCATTTCTTTACGCAAGCAAAGCTCTCACTAGTTTCAATGGAGGATTTTCATGAGCAAAGTGAAGACTAAAGACTGTGGTCCTGAACAGCAAAGATGGGATGGTGGCTGGCCCTTCTGCGGTATGCAAGAGGCTATTTTGTCCCTTTATGCTGGGACAGGGAACTTCCAGACCATGGTCCAGATTTGGATTGCAGCTTGTCTGGTTCTGACCCTGAGGCTTGGGGCTCACCCCCAGCCCAGCATCTGGCTTGCAGCAGGGTGGGGGTTGCAAAACCCCAAGGCTTGTGGGCCAGATCAGGCAAGCTGGGGCCAGATCCGGCCCATAGGCTTGTCCTGGTGGGAGCAAGGAACAGCGGCATTGCCACTGTCACTACCACTCCTACTTCCCCTTCCCCAGCTGGGGGAATGGCAGCTCAGAGCTCCCTACAGAGGCTTTTTCCCTGCCTCTCCCAGGCACCACCCCTCATGGCTCTGATTGGCCAGAATTCTGGCCAATCACAGCAACAGGAGGGCAGTGCTAGGGAGAAGTCGGGAGAAAAGCCTCTGTGGGGAGCATTTCTCCATGCTGCCACTACCCCAGCTGGGGGAAGGGGTGGCAGCAGTATCTTGCGGTAGTAATTGTCCCTCCCCATTGCCCAGACTCCCCCACCACCAGCCTTCTCCTCCCCACCTCCTGCCCAGACCTCCTCTCTCAGCCTGTTCCTGTACCCTCCCTGCAACCCAGAGCACCCACCTCAGCCTGTTCCTGCACACTCCTCCCACCCAGACCCCCAACCCTCTGTCTGCTCTTGCACCCTCCCACCCAGACCCCAAACCTACTCCTTAGCAGCCCCTTCCCATGCACTGAATCCTGAACCTCCAATTTTTGGCCCCCAGAAGAATTAATGTGGCCTGGGAGAAGCCCTGAACCTCCATCTCCCAGTTCTCCAACCCCCTTCCCACGGTGCTGGAGCATGAGGGGAGTGAGGTGCCTCAGTCAAGGGCCGCATCTGTGAGGGTTTTGTTGTGTTTTTTTTGGTTCTCACTTTTATGCAGCCACCTCAACTGATTTTTCTATGGGCCAGTGTCTCTCAAACCAAAAAAGTTTTCCTACGTCCCATGCCTAAGTGCTCTGCACAAAAGCCAAACTTGCTAGCAGTCCCTCTGCTCTAGGATGCAACTCACCCAAAAGGTGAGGAATTGGAGTCATGGCCTAGGTCTCGCCTCTGTACTGGCCTACAAAAGGAATGTTGTACCATGAATTTTTCCAGTGTACATTTGGGAGCCTGGAGGACTGTGCCTTAGGAGCTTCCCTTGAGTGATGCTGTATCATCTTATTTCTAACACTGACCCCATAGCTATATATGTCAAAAGCTGGACTGGTAGGCTATGTCTATATGGGAGCCCACCATTGAAAGGGCAAAATTAAAAGCCAGAAATCAACTTACCTGCTTTCGAAAGAACACAACCACACAGCAAAGGCGGATTGCAGTTCCAGCCCCCTCTTTTGAAGACCTGTCCCATTATTTCAAAAGGGAGTGTCCACACATGTACGAGTGCTCTTTCGAAAGACAGGGTCGAATGGCTGCCAAGCAGCCACCACCTTAAAGGGCCCCTCTCCAGGTCCCCCGCCCTGCACTAGCTGAGGCCTGCTGAGCTGCCAGCAGCAACATGGGACCCCAGAAAACAGAACGATGGCTGACGACACCCTGCTCCTCGCACTGGATGCAGACATCATGGGCACTGTTGCCCACATTGTCTGCACGGTCGCCGCAGCCACCTCCCTCCCCCTTGGGAGGTAGAACAGTCCCCCTGAGGACACAGAGCGCACCCAGCCTGCAACCCACCCCCTGGCACTCCGGAACCTGTGGAGCCATCCCAGCAGCACAGACTGGTGGGAATGACTGGTGCTGGGACAATGGGACAATGCCACATGGCTCTGGAACTTCCGCATGAGCCAGGACACCTCCCAGAAGCTATGCCACTGGCTGGCACCAACACTGAGGCACCAGGACACCACCAGGTGGTCTGCACTCCCCCTCAAGAAGCAGGTCGCTATAGCAATATAGAAATTGGCCACCCCGGACTCCTACCACTCAGTGGGGCACCAGTTCATGGGAGGCAAGACAGCCATCACAGCGGTGCTCATGGAGGTAAGCCGGGCCGAGGGCAAACCCCCAGCATGGGGAGCGGGGAGGGAGCCCATGGGCACAGGCACCCCCCACGGGCTGCTGGCCTGGCAGAGGATGTGGGGGGCTGCTGGCCTGGCGGGGGACGAGGGGGATGCTGGCCAGGTGCAGGGGCTGCTGACTGGTTGGGGGACAGGGGGGCTGCTAACTGGGAGGGGGATGGGGGCTGCTGGCTGAGAACACCCTGCCACACCCTCATGAGAGCGCGTGCCCTCCTTCCTATGCAGGTTGTCCATGCCATAAATGCCATGCTCCTGCATCATGTCATGTGCGTTGGGGACCCGGACGCCATCCTCAGAGGTTCTCCTTGTTGGGGTTCCCAAACTGCTTTGGTGCCCTGGATGGGATGCACATCCCCATCTGCGCCCTACCACACAGCACCAGCCACTATGTCAACTGGAAGGGCTACCACTCAGTGGTCCTCCAGGCTCTGGTGGATCACAAAGGCCAGTTCATGGACATATATGTGGGCTGGTTGGGATGAACCCACAATGCCATGGTCTTCCACAATTCTGGCCTATGCTGGCATATGGAGGCCGGCACCTTCATTCCCCAGCCTCCCTGTACTGGCCACCTGGACCCCAGCAGGGAGGCCTTCAACACCCACATCAACCAGGCCTGGCACTTGGTCAAGCGGGCCTTTGGGTGCCTCAAGGGGCCGTGGCGGTGCCTTCTTCCCCACCTCGAGGTTGGGGTGTGCAATGTCCCACAAGTGGTGGGCGCCTGCTGTGTCCTCCACAATGTTGTGGAGGGAAGGGGAATGCCTACATCCAGGGGTGGGTGGCTGAGGCCACCATGGGGTTTGAGCAGCCAGCTGCTGTCTTCAGCTACCAGGCAAACCTCGACAGTGTCTGCATCCAGGAGGCCCTTCACATAAGCCTCGCCCCAGGGCTGCACTGACCCCCCCCGATGCCCACCCCCTCGCCGTTCCCCCATACATCTCCCCCCACCATGTGCACCACCTCCACCACCTCACCCACGCCTCCCCCCGCCATGGGACCATAGGACATGGGCATTGGTGCAGAATAAAAACCTTTATCAACATTAACCATAAACCAGTGGTATTGAATGGGTAACTATTTACAATGTGGGTGGGGGGACATCCATGTATGTTGTGGGGCAGGGGGCCTAAACTTGAAGGAGTGTGGGGAGGGGGCCAGAACTGGGAGGGTCACTCAGGCATGGGGGTTGTGGGCTGAGACCCCTGCTGACCCCGGGATCCCCTTGTCCCCTGGGAGCAGGTGCCATGGTGGGGCTGGGATGGGGTGGGGAGCACCGGAAGGTAAAGGCATAGTGGGATGGCAGATGGGACATTGGTGTGGGTGGGGTGGAGGATTCTGTTGGGGGTGGACAGGGGACCCTGGGGGAGCCTTTCTGGGTGGGGCCCTGCAGGGGGCTCAGGGGGTTGGGCAGCTGAGGGGGATGTGGAGGGCCAGGAGCTGTGCCACATGGCCCATGTGCTCCTGCAGAGTCCTGTGGATGCACTCCAGGTGGGACATGAGCCGATCCCAGGCCTCCATCCGACATGCCAGGTCAGTCTCCTCCAGCTGAAGGTGGTGCTCCGTGAGCTCTGCCTGGCAGAGGTTGGCGGGGTCATCCCCTGTGCACCACTGCGACCTTTGTCTGTGCACCCAGCATGTTGCTGCTGCTGGAGGTGCCTGGCCCCTGTCTGACGCCTCTGGTGGATCCTTGCTTGCTGCACCTGGAAAGGGTGATGGATAGCATGTCAGTCCCCAAGTAGGACCTTGTCCCCCAAGTCACTCCCAGGACTCTGTCCCCCCTGAGGCCCCACCTCCCCGTTCCCCCCACCCCGGGGCCCAGCCATGGTGGGTATGGTATCTCTGTGGCATCAAGTGCACACAGGGCTTCCCTCCTGGGTGGAAACATCCCCAGGTGTGGTCTGGCCCGTGGACGTCCCACTGGGCAACTGGGTGCCTGGAGCTGTCTATGGGTGTGGGTGCAGGTGGGCACAGGAGGCATGTTTGGGGCCGTGGCCAGCCGGGATGTCTGGCCCTGGGCCTCCAGGCCTGTACCTGGTCCATTGGCAGGGGTGCCACACCTGTCCTGCCCACGAGGGTGCTGGCCCTGCTGTACACTTACTGGGGGCAGGGGGGGACCACAATGATTTCCAGGGACGCCCGGCTCCCTGTGGCCCAGCTGGACAACTGCGAGGAGATGTCAATGAGAAGGCCACCCTCCTCACTGGACCAGTCCCGGGTGGTGTCTGCCCTGACTTAGACTGGCTGGTCCTTGCTCCTCCAGCCGCTCCAGCTCAGGCTGGTCTGCTGAGGTGTCCAGGTCTGCTGTGGGCAGGGAGCTGTCTCAGGGCCCCAAGATGCAGTGTAGCTCCTGATAGTAGGGGCAGGTGGAGGGACCTGCCCCTGAGTGCCCAGCCTCATCCCAGACCCAGCCATAACCCTGCTGGAGCTCCTTAACTTTTCTCCAGACTTGTTCCGGGGTCCGCTCCGGGTGGCCTTGGCTTGTCAATCCCTGGGCCAGGTGGGCAAAGGCAGTGGCGTTCCTCTGCTTGACCTCCATCTCCTGGAGGACCTCCTCTTCTTTCCAGAGGCCCAGGAGGTCTCGGAGCTCACGGTCTGTCCAGGAGGGCCCACTTTTCTTTTTTCTGGGACAGGCTCCTGGAATCCCTGTGGGGACTCTGAGGGGAGGCCCTGGGGCTCAGGAGGCTGCCAGGTGCTGGCCATGTGCCTTTTTCTGTCATCGGAGTGGCTGAGCGGGAGTGCTGCTGGGACCTCATGCTGTTGCGGCTTGCCTGCTCTCAGCTTCCCGCCATGGGATTTCCAGGTCCATGCAGCTTTAAGAGTGGCTGGACTCATGGGTCATGGAGCTCCATTCTGCAGGGCAGGGCATCTCTGCACTCTGGCTGGGCGCTGTCGCGGAGGACTCCTCTTTCTTAAGAGCAGACCATGGAGTGTCTACACGTGCCTTCTTTCAATGTTGTTTTTCGACAGGTGGCGCTCTTCCCACTATGGGATCAGGGTCTGGCTTTCGATGTCTGGGCTGTGTTCCTTCGACTCAAATTGAAAGAGTGTATGGCATGTGTAGACACACCCTTCGTTCTTTCGAAAGAGGGTCAGTCTTTTTGAAATACTGTGCACGTGTAGACACAGCCTTATGGTCCTGTCTGGGATGACTTAGTTGGGGTTGATCCTGGTTGAAGCAGGGGGCTGGATTAGATGACCTCCTGAGGTCCCATCCAGCCCTTTGATTCTATTAAGAAAGTGTGACAGTATACCCATCATTTTTTCAAGCCCTTGCTGTAATTCTAATCAATACGGGAAAATAATCTCACTGAGGAGTACAGTGCTGAGTACTAGACATGATTAACCTCATGTCTAGGAGGCAGATTTTTGAAAATACTGAACTTCACCCAGAGTTATGTGTAAAAGCAGACAGAACAAGGGTTATCAACAGAAGCAAATAATTTGCTTATCCCAAATTGGATGAAAGAGAGCCTTTTTACTCTGGCCACTGAACATAATATTAATTAGAAAACGCTAATTAAAAAAAGAATTCCAAACACCCAAAACATATAACTGTACAATGATCATAAAATAATGCAATTTTCTTACTTAATGTTTCAACAGTCTGAAGAAATACTTTTCTTGTACAAAAGATATAACTATATATCTTCTGATTTTATTGGCTGCAGATTACACTAATTATCATAAAAAATTATTGCCACTAATAAAACTTCTATTATAAGTTACTTCTAGTAATCTCTAGGGTACTATACTTAGGCTAGAAAAGATTTTAATTACATTACTACACAGAGAGAATTTGTTTCCTGAAGCGGCTTTAACACTGTCTGTTTCTTTAAAGTTGCCTTTTTTCCCCTTTCAGGTCAAATATTGCCTGTGTTCTTCATAGTGCAGGATGTGGTTCTATCCCAGAATAATGATCCATCTCTGTTGAAAGTGACGCAAATGAAGTTTTAAAATCACAAATATCTGGGTGGGTTTCACCTCCCGAGGGGGTTAGTGCATCTCAATGGAAGGATGCATAAAAGGGAAGACCTAAGACTCTCCGCCCAAAGGGAAACATGCTCTGTATAAAATTGCTGGAAGCTGTTGGGTGTTCACACAAAATACAATGTTCAGATTTTATTTGACAAGACAACAATTGTTACTTTCCCCTTTAGATACTTTGCATTTCCCCATCTGTGAGGTTGATGACTCGTAAATGACCTTAAATCATATTGCCACTTACAGGCAAATGTGAAACTGTGCATGCTACCTGCTTGGACTGAACATCAAATTAAATAGGTTTGCTTTGATAGCTGACAGTGCAGTAAATAACCTCAAAGTCCAACTAATTAAAATACAATTGGAACAGTAGCCATTTCTCTTAGAAAGGGTTTCAAGGCTTCAATAGCTGAGCTAATCAACATCTTAATTAACAGTCATATAAAATGAACTAGCCCATCTGAGTTGCTTTAAAATAGACAACTTATTTATGCAACGACTTCTGGCATATTAATTGCTAATACTAAGAAAAATACACCTTTGAGGTTTACAGTTGCTTTTGCAGCGAAGGATTTGAGAGCTAAACTGTGGAAGACACATATCACAGTTGTTAATTTTATTACACATCTGAACCAGAAGCACAAGTAGGGTTGGCAATTTGTTGTTCAAAGAAGCACCATGAGGTTGCCACTCTACTCCAAGTTAAACACAAAGGGTTAGATTCTGCAAGCTGCTGTGAGAACTGATCCTGTTCCAGCAAGATGTTCAGTCACATAAATTGAATCACTGCTTAGAATTAAGTATGTGCTTTGCTAGATCTGGATGAGGATGTTTAGCATTTTACAGGATTGATCCCTTATTCCCTAGTTCTGCAAATGCTTACAAACACAAATATACACTCTCTTGTGAGCACAGTCAGTGAGATTACTCACAGCAGTATTAGAAAGATTGGGGCATAATTTGCTTTTTTTCTTTAATTAATCTACCTATGTTCATAACTTTAAATATTTTATGAACATCTGGGACTAGGAGCGCGAAGTCGAAGAAAGGCAGAGAGGAATTACATTTCCTTCCCTAATTACTTTACTTTTGTTGACATCTTGGAATAAGTTTTTACTTTCAGAGAAGAATGGTTGATTTACACTACAGAAACAGCCCAGAAAGCATGAGAAAATTATTTGCCTTTCCTCCTGCCAGGCATCTATTTCCTCTTCACTGTTGCTAACAATGTGCTAACTATTTATGCATTTGTCAAAGGATCACAACATAAGAAAACTATATTTAAATAACTTCAGTACACAGTAAAAAACACAGTATAATGATTTGGAGTCTACTTAAGTAATAAAAATACTTATACAGGGTGCCTGGCAAGAAGGCTGATAGATGTCAGGAGCTCAGTACAGTCTTAAAGGGTCAGTGGTATCAGTAAATTTGTAACAGAATTTAATTTCTTCTCTTTAAATAGCTTTTTCCTTTAAAATCTTGAAATATGCACAATTTTCTCTTATTTAGGTGTATTTTGAAGGGATCTGAAAATCAGGGTGGCTGTTTTGGATTGAGGTGACTGTAACGAGGGATGAGTTTTTCTGGCTTATGGCATATGGAATTGGTTTGGTCAACTTACTCTGTAATGGGCAGGGTTTTCACATCACAAGTCACCACAGCTAGCACTAAATGGAACCCTTGCTGGACATCTCAGCACAGAAACTCATGGTGCAGCTTTATATCCAACCTGTTGGGAAATCTGGCCCATTAAAATCCAGGAGACTTTCAATATCAGGCTGCAACCATTAGTAGATTAATTTATGAGCTTGCAAACCTTGACAGTTGTCCTCAAGATTCATTGCACTAAAGGATGATAGCTGAATAAATACGCTCCCATACATTTGACTGCCCTAACCACCCGATCCCGGCTCCCTTTTTACAAAGCCATATATCATTTCAGGTCAAATTCTCCTCCCATTCTACACATATCTGGTAGTAGCTCACTTTACTTATTGCAATTTATTTATAGCAAATATTCTGAGTGACACTTGGACAGTTAAAGGCACCCATGATGCAGAGGTTTGTGGGTAAGAGAAAGGGAGAAAGAACGCACCTGATACCAAGTGCACTGCACTGTACTGGGCTGCCTGACTCACCAGAAATGCCCTTGGGTCCCAGAGGGCTGTGAGCACTGTGGTGGAGACAGTGAGATCGGCGAATAGGAGGAAGAGGTTTAGAGACAATGCAAAGTGCAGCACCATCAAGCAAACAAAATCCCATCCTGAAACTGTTTATGAAACAAAAAAAATAATCCTTATAACTATAAACACAAAAAACAAATTAGAGCTAACGTGATTTTGGCCAACTACCATTCTGTTTCCTCTGCCTCCATGTTATACCCTTTCCCCTCTTCCTGTGTTTGTCTTGTTTACTTAGCTTGTAAGCTAGTTGGGTCAGGGACCATCTATTTTCACTCAGTTTGTAAAGCACCGAATGGAATCCTGGGGCCTCTAGGTTCTAACGATATGCAGACAAATAAAAGCAACAGTAAAGCAACCCAGGTGAGCAATAAGTTAATAGAAATTACAATAGTTTTGTTAGGTAACCTGGGACCAATACAGCTACAAAAACACTGCATACAATGGTTTTGCTGGCAGCCAAAAATGCAAAGGAAGAATAGATACATCCTAGAAGATTCCACATTAGTGTTTAGACAAGCTAGGCATTTTTTTTCTTGGCACAAATACCCAGTTTCTTGAGTATCTTGAGTGATTTAGTATCTAAGACTGCATGGCAGCAGCAATTCTGTGTTTTACTAAAGCTTGCCCAAAACACTGAGACTCACTTATTTTCCTTAAAGGACAACTGAGCTATTTACTACCATCTGTGTTTTCATTTCACGCAAGTGTCAATATGTTTTAAAACATGCTATTTCTAGATGCAAAAGATGAGCCTAGACAAGCCTACTCTGCTTATGTATGTACAATGTATATGAAAGTTTGCAGTTGTGGTTGAGTAATGGCATGAAGTGTTATGTAGTGAAATGGTATGAGTCTCTGCAGGACCACAGAGAGGTAGCTCATGAAGCATACACAGATAATTCAAAATACTGTCCATCTTATAGTGGATTAGATATCCAGTAAAAATGGTTGTTTGCTTTGGGTTTGACACAAAACCACCACATATAGTATTCTTCTTACACCCAAACTTAGTGATCTGGGATAAGCAGTCTAGTTTAGCTGTCAAAAAGAAAAGA
The DNA here is from genome assembly GCF_033958435.1 of Carettochelys insculpta. Taxonomy (NCBI): domain Eukaryota; kingdom Metazoa; phylum Chordata; order Testudines; family Carettochelyidae; genus Carettochelys; species Carettochelys insculpta. The sequence continues at coordinate 11,510,397 of NC_134150.1, read as the reverse complement.
TTTCTGGGCCAGGTAGGAATTATATACTCCTATGTACAAGAAGAAAATTTCAGCCATGCAAACTCCAGCTGATATCAGGAGGAATAATTCCTAAATCCCCTTAGCTCTTCAGGTTCAGATAAATATACAGCATTCAGCAGAGTTATGATATTCACCTCAGATATAGATTCATCAATAGTATTTCACAAAGGCTTTCCACAGATTTTATGCAGTCATTTCTTCACACAATATGCTGGAACTCCTGTAAAGCGCAAGATCTACCCCAGATGAAGAAAACTGTAGCATACACACATTTAAACATAAAAATATATTCTGCCCAAAAATATTTTTCTGCCCCATCAGGCTAGCACTTAAAAGCTATACAGTGCATTTCTATAATTTAAAATGAAAATGGCTGTTAACTAATTTGTCCAAATTCCAACCCTCCACAAATCTCCTGGAAGTTAAAGGAATAACATGTCAAGGGGCTACACTTCTCAAGAGCAGCATTTGGGTCCTGGGTGAACTTCACATGCATGTATGTTGGGAGTTGTTTCAGAGACTGTATTGGAATGAGGCTGCTGATGTAGTGTTGGGGCTATTAGAGAGCCCTTGATTTGACACAGCTTGGATTTGGATGCAATTTAAGAACAGGGAAGAACTAAAACCCTACATGGTACAAACAAGGGTCTTGGCTAACTCTTTGGTTGTTGGCCAAGAGATAAAATGGCCCTACCCAATTTGAGCAAGAGAGTCTTTTATTAACAGTATTTTCTCATAGTCCTTCTTTGAAGGACTTATTTGAAGAGGGAAAGACTACCAGTTTTGCTGAAGCCATGCCCTTCCCAGCTATATTCCTAGTAACAAATAAATAAATTAGCCAGTAAGAAATGGAAAGTTTTGCCTAAAAACAAAAACCAAAACCACTCCCCCAACCTTTCCCATATTAGCTGGAGATGCCATTGTAGTAAGTTCCTTAGTAAGACAGGAACAAGGCCTCCTAACTGTCCTAGTGTACAGAGAGAACACGTTTACTCCACAGATGTCAGACACTTCCTTTATAACAACTGTCCTAATGTGTGACTTGGGATTTATTCAAGTGTTGCACCCTTCAGCTTTATTTGGGTCTGACTGATTTTTGTCCTTAATGACCAAACCAAAGATCTTGAACTTTGTTTACTTTATAACCTGTCACAGTGATAAAATCCCAAAGCCTTTTTCAACTTTCAAGAAAAGGCAACAAGACTTGTTTGGTTTTTCCTGGTGTTTATTTCTGCTTTGCAAAACCTATTCAGACTCAGACAGCTAATGCTGAGCACTTGGAGTAGGTGTTAAATTGAGATTATGTTAAACAGCAGATTTGTTTGATCAGGGAAGAAATTATTTCACTAAGATACAAGAGAAATAAGCCAAGTTACACGTCACTTATTGTATGCATTGATCAGCAAGCAAATGGGGAGTTTCTGGCTATAGACAGCTGCTCCATGGAATGTAGTGTAAAGTTAATCTGAAGGAAAAAGAAAGTTACATTTTGAAATGGAAAACATTAATTGCAGAGTTGCTGTGTCCCAAATGGTAATGAACATGTAAATGCAAGACCAGAATTTTCTTAGCAGATTAACTATTCTATTTACATGCTGCCTTAATGTTCCTAAGAGAATCCCAGTCTGAAACTTTTTCTTTCACATCTAGTTTCACAGCTAAATAGAGGAACAGTTTTCTTGGCAAAGCCTGTTGTGTTTAGTCTTTGTTTAGTAACAAGTTCTGAATATCCACAAAAGGATTAAGGACTACCACTATATTATTAAAAAAAAAAAAAAGCAGCAAGCAGTATGGTAACCATGTAGGTTGTATTTGGAAACACTAATTAAGTAGTAATTATAGCTTTTACAGATCATTTTGTAGTCATACTTAGTAGACACAGAACTAATTACTATGGATCATATCCTACCTTCCCACATAAAAATACATGGAAGGATGGACTTACTTTGAAATAGCTCATGTTTTCTTAAGGTATTCCTGCCTTTAGAGGTGCAGCTGAATCTCTGTAGGGCAGGTCATTAGAAATGTGCAACTGGCAGGGTGTGTCACCTGCCAAGTTACCTACAGCTCAAAAGACCACAGGAAAAATAGATCCAAATTGTATATATCCTTGAACGCAAATACTAGTTTGCTCACTCTGCCTTCCCCCGCAGCACATGTAATATGATTCCAGAAGCTAGGATACAAAAGGATCACGAAATATAGCAAAATTCATGCTAAAACTTGAAGAGCTGGCAACACAAATAGCTGCAAGCTCACCTCATTGTCTTTCTTCCATTCTTCCTTCTGTTGTGATGCCAACGAAAAATTCAACAAGGATTTGTTGAGGTGTGACCACTGCTTATCAGGCTGATGAATATTGCCTCTTTGTTATCTGGTGCATCCCCCATCTGTTCATTGTATCCATTGGCTTTATTTTATGTTATAGCTAGATTGCAAGAGCTTTGGGGCAGGGACTGTCTTTTTTTGTTCTGTGACTGGATAGTGCCTGACAGAACGGGGCCCTGGTCCATGACTCATATATAAATGACAACAACCTCTGTAGCACTAATTATTAATACATGTATGTGGAGAACTTCTACAGTCCTAGATCCTTAACACTGCATCTGGCCTACCGGGGATCACTTACTCTGCAGGGAAAACACCGCTGAACAATGCTGAGCTCATTTAAAGAAAATATGCTTCTGTTTCACAGGTGAGATTTTTAGGCTCTAACACTGTCCATCAAAGACTGGAACATCACATGACAAAGCGGAGCCAATATGGAGTTTCCAGGGTCCTTTGCTATAAATTTATTAGGTAGCCACAGTATTAATCAGACTGCTGCACAAAAATTCTTTAGCAAGAAATTTCTCCTGTCTCATTTCTATGGTAAACATTATGGCCTAGTGTACAGTTAAACTAAATAAACATTCACTTTGTTGTCTCTGGTTATATTCAGGGAAACATTTCAGTCAGGAAAACATGGACTTACCTGGAAGCCAGTGGGAATTAGCCACACGCAAGAAGTTAAGCATGTTTTTAAATGCTTTGTTGACTACAGCTTGATTTAAGCCCATGCTTCAATGCTTTCTTGGGTTGAGACCACTGTTGTTAAAAATTACTGCTTTATATCAGATCAGTTTTCACATAAACAAGTAAACAGGCGTGCAGGAACAGTTTTCATAGTGGATGTGCTGAGACTCATTGAACTTAGCTGTAAATCCAGTATTTAATGGAAACCCTTTCAAGGAGGGGGTGTGCGTGACAGCACTCCAGCACCCTCATTCCAGCAGATACGCACATAAGCACCATTTTCAATGTCTGTGAACATTTAAAGCTTTACTACAATCTGAAGCATATTTTACTCTTATGGCCTGAATTTAAATCAATAAATAGCACAAAATTAGAAAAAAAGTTAAAAAGTGCCAGACACAGAAGATGTTGTTTCATTTGTTACATGATGTTGCCTTTTAAAAATTATTGTTTTTAAATGATGACTTCCTGGCATACATTTTAGCATAATAAGAAAAATAAATAAATATATGAATACAGAGGTTTTGCTGATTAGAACTGAAAGTGAGACCTGATCTGACACGTAAATTTGATAAGGTTTTTTCAAAGTTCACATAATTCTACTTCTAATTTGTGTTATGTATGTGTTATATATCTTCTTGGTTGAACAATTACATTATTCTAAACAATTAAATTTCTATAGTACACATAATGCATGGCTCCTGAGCATAAAGTTCTTTAATGATGGCACACTCTAAAGTGGCACAGTTCACTTTTAAAAGGTCATGCATCTTTTTTCAGTAGATTAACATTTTATCTTTTAATGGTGTTAAGAAAAGGTCAAAGATTCTACCAGATGGAATATGGAAAGCTTTTGTTGAAGAAGATTCAATGTGTTAAGCATCAATCTAAGTCTAGAAACACAGCCATTTAATGACTATTGTTCATGTTTTATTCTAAATTACTATTATCCTGAATGCTAAAATTACATTTTCATATTTGAAAACTGAACTGGCTTCTTCCTAAACAGATGTCTCTAATGTAAAGAATATCTATTTGTCTGTTGTAGTTTCCAGAATAATTCTATATTTTTAACCAAAAAGTTCCCTTAAATAATTAGTTTACCCTTAGGCTAATGGGATTTTTCTTAACTGCCATCCAAACAAATGAAGTAGGAATGATCCCCCAATGGAAAAAGAGTTAATTTTCTATTGGTTTAACTGAATATGTTTGTAATCATTAGATGGAAAATGTGATTTTAAATCACTTTTTTTAGAATACGTGATGCGTAAAGAAAAAACTTTAAATCTTGGTGGCAATATAGTCTGCACTTACTGCAAAAATGTTTAAGAAGGGAGGCAGAATTAAGTTTATGTAATGGATCTTTTAAATAATATCCTACCATGAAATCTTAGGCTCAGAGATGTTAAAGGACTACACATGATCTTAGCCATCAGAGGCCGAGAAGCCTGACCTTTATACATCCAAGGAGTCCCACTGACTGCTAGTTTAAAGTTAAGAACATGTGTAAGTATGTGCAAGGGTGTGTAAGTTCTTTTGAACTGTGAATGTGTCTGTGCCTGTGTTTGCAGAATGCCTAACATAACAGAGCAACAGAATTGAGCTTCTGGGTATTACAATAAAAAAGTATGAAATAATAATACCCTCAGTGGTAGAAATATGTCCAGGAAAGAAACCAGATAGTTCTGAAGACCATGCAAGTATGTGCCTGTAACATATATCCTGTTATCATATTTACTTATATTGGAAGTTTCTGCCATCTTAAGGTGATGCCTGTGATGCCTGGTGGAATGACATCAACAAGAGACTAATATTGACATAAGCAACGTGGGATTCTTTTCCCCATAACTCCTTGGGGATGACACCTGAGAGTCCAGGGATGCACCAGGGCATTTTCACTCAAGACACTATTTTGGCAGGTGTGTTCATGTGCCACAGAGCCAGCAAGGATTGGTGAGTTTCAAAATGTAATGATTTGATGGATCCTGCATGGTGATACAGGATCATTGAAAATGGTAAATGCCTGGGAAGGAAGCACTGACGTGACTCTGCTGGCAGTTGCCTTCTTTCTCATTGAAATGTCTATTATTTGGTCATTTTAGTTTCTGATAAACTACACTATTACATCCTCAATGACAGGATAAACTGGACATCAGAATTTGAAACCCAGACACTTTTTCGGATAAGTAAGTTAGAACGTTCATCAAATATGTGCCAGCCCCTTTCACTCTGCCCAGATATCAATACAATATTTGTTTACAGCAGGCTATAAAACCCAAATGGTTATTTACAAGCAGGACCCAATGTTTTATAATTTATGCTCATTTGGCTCAGGTGGTTGCAAATAACAGAACAACAGCTGTCGGATGGAAGTCAATATGCACTTTGTAAACAACAAAAATGGCTGATAATATATTACAGATAAAATATATGGAACTAGCATCAAATGGTTGCTGGTAAGCAAAGGGCATAAATCCTCATGCTTCAGGGCTTTAGCCATCCTGTAACTATTGGGAGTTGGTTGGAAACTTTCCATGGCTGTAGGTCATCCATAACTGTCCAAAGAACGGCTTCTTGGACCTTTCTTTGAAGCATTTTGTACTGGTCACGGTTAGTGACAGGTTACTGGTATAACTCAGGATGATAGTTTCCAGGTTTCAAAGTATTGGTTGCTCAGCACTCAAGTTTTTCTTAGAGGTAATATTCTACTCAATATTTTACACTGTGTGAAAATGGAATTGTGGGGTGTCATGCTTGTTTACTTTAGCATTAAATAATATACATTAAAGGATATCTGCCCCAGGCTTTAGGTGCCTTCTACTGTCAGTTAAGGTTATCTTGCACAAAAGGAAAGCCAGTATTAGCTTACTCATCTTTCCAAAAATATTTGTGATTTTACAGCATGTCCTGAAGCCAACTGTTACGGACTGGGGTTCGGAGTATAGTGGGGCAATGAATTCCAAAGATGAAGAGCCCTGTGAGAAGCTCCTTCTCTATGATGGGGTCTTGGGATGAAGCATTTATGCTGATCTTAGCTGCAGCAGTATGGTTTATTTTGAACAGATGTCTCTTGGCCAGGATAGTTCCACAGAATTTAGGACTCTGTAGGTCATAAGCAACACATTTAATTCCATGTAGCAGCCAGACCTGATCACTAAACACAAGTTTCATGTACTCATAGGAAGCTCCCATATGAATCAGGCAAGCTCCCATATGTTACACTTAATTAGTTCATCCTGGATTTAAGGTGTAGCCCCTTGTAAATTACATTGCAGAGGTCCATATTAGAATTCACAAAAGGTATGGTTCATTGTAGCAAGGTCCACATCTGAAAAGGAAAAGAGACAATGTCCTTGCCAGAGCAAGGTGATAAAAAGCAATTTTGGGTCACTGTTGTGAGGTGACTCTCTTTGAGCCTCTGGGAATGTAACCAGACTGTCAGGTTACGAAATGCTGGCTGAACAGCCTCAACTGACTCCAAATTCTCTGCTTGTCTTCTTCAACCCACCTTGACCACTTCACTCTCTGTTAGATAGACTCTCAATCCAACTCACTGTCAGAAAAGAATGAAGCCACTAAAGACCAGCCACTTCCATTCACAGACATATCAGCACTACCTCATAATTTACAGCATGTAAAACAGTTGATAGATTTAGTAGCAGTGTGGATGCCTGGTCAATGGGTACCCTTCCTTCTTCCAAAACTGATACTGACAATATCAGTCATTAAAGGACAATGGACTTCTATATTGTCCTTTACCAGTCAAGTGTAACTATAGTCCAAAGGTCATGTTCATAAATTTAAAAGATCACAAAATTCTTCCAGCACATTCTCAACCTCTGTATGCATTATTGGGTAAAAGTGTGGAAGATATATATATGTATACTGCCTACACTCGTAAGAGAGTCAAGAGGTCTGAGAGTGAAGCAGGACTTTTTCCTTTTCACAGATCATAATCAGCAATGAAGGCTCTGCAGGTGAAATTATGCCATCAGCAACAGCTTTGCAATGCCATTTTCCTCAGCAGACTTGCAAAAGGATCACAAGTAGGAATTTAGCAAACAATATTACAATTCGTGAGATTAAATGGAATTCAACTCCATCTCTCTTAGCTGTGCCAGAGAGAAAGCAGAAAATATGTATATTTCCCATTTGAGTCAGTAAACACAACTCTTCATATGCACAAGAAGAAACTCAACTGAGAATAAAATACTGGTTGAACCTCTCTAGTCTGGCACCCTTGGGACCTGACCAGTACTGGATGAGAGAATTTGACAGATTACAAGAGGTCAATATGGTCTAGCAGCATTATCAACATTTCCACTGCTCACTGGCCTCTTAGAAGATATTTAGGTGTAATTTGAAGCTAAATAACAGCACAGAACACTGAGAGCCAGGACTCGTGGCCATGTAAACAGCCATGGTAAGTGGTTGTCTGGTTAACTAAAATCTTGTTGGATTATATATGTTGCTGGATGAGAGAGTTCTAGATTAGAGAGTTCAACCTGTACCATTTTTACAATTACTTTTCACAACACAGGTATTCTTTAAATTCCACCAGCAAATACTGACCCTGTCCAGTGACACAGCAACAACAATTTGATCTGCTTCATGGCAGTGTTTGATCTGGAGATACTAAACTAAACAACTCTTCATCCTGGGACCCAGGTCTGTGAGTAAGCTATGGCGATGATACAATGCACGTAGGAGAAAAGGAATCTTCACATCATTCTTGAGAATCCTGTTGTGCCATTGGGTGCAATAGCTATGGATGAAATTCAGCTCAATAAAAGCAAATTGAGGAGTAGCAAGAGAGTTAATGAGAAGTTTAGTATTTGTGATGAGTGAGATAAAGTGATGACTCTAAATTGTGGAAGGAGCAAGTGAATAACAACAGCTGCATGACTCTGTGGTCAATGCAACTGGGAATGTGCCCCCAGCTTTTTATGCATCATGGTTTTATGTTGCTTCATGCAGAGCTGATTCAACTAGGCAAGTCCAGGTGAATTTCCCACCTTTTTCCTCCTTGGTATTTCTTTTGCTTTTCTTCATTCTATACCGTGTCTAAAAGAACTGCATTCAGTTTACATAGACTCAGTTGTCTTCTAGTTGGATTATTTTTACCAGTTCCATTTAAGCGGAGACCAATTTCACATACCTTTTCTATTTCATGTTTAAAAACCATAAAGCAATGGATTGAGATATAAATGTTTTCATTATTCATGTTCAGGTATAATTGGTGAAACACTTAAAAGCCTAGCTAATATGGTGTGGCTCACAGAAAGTATACATGAGCACTTGCAATTTGTAACATCTACACAGAACACTCAGGCTATGTCTACATGGCATGTTGCTGTGAGCAGGGTCATGCAAATGAGAGCACTCAACAATGCAAATGAGGAGCTCATTTGCAAATCATGTGCCTCATTTGCATACTCTCACATGGTCACTGTCCTGGCAGAGTCTTCTGTTGCCACAAAACAAACCGTGCAGACAGGGTTCTGTTGACCAAACCCCGCCCCCCGTCCCTGACAAAAATGAGGGATAAGGGGCTGTCAACAAAGTGGGAGGTTGGTCAACAGAACCCAGTCTACATGGCTGTTTTGTGGCGACAGAAGCCTCTGCTGGGAGAGTGATATGTGACAGTATGCAAATAAGGTGTACGATTTGTAAATGAGCACCTCATTTGCATTGTCTAGTGCCCTCATTTGTATGACCCAGCTGGCAGCAGCACACCATGTAGACACAGCTTCGGTGTATTCAATAAATAAGATACAAGAGATTTTTCAAAAGGATGCTTATTTTAACACCTGCTCACATACATCTGAGGATGTAATTTGATATGAAATTGTAGTAACATGACAACCTGATAATGAAATCCGATAAAGAAACAAACATTAATTCTAGCTATTTATTGTGTCCATTTCTCTTTTTGTTTCATTCCTTGAATTTTTTGTTTTCTAAGCCTCTGAGTAGTTATGATCCTTGAGATCTGATTTCTTATACCCTGCAGGGGACAGCATTGGGCAAAGAACAGTGAAAAATCATAAGATAAAAGAGGAAACATTTGCTTTCAATTATCAAATTGTCCTTTGCTAATTAAGGTACAAAAGAGTATTCTTTTTTCCAGGCTAGCACCACCATATCTTCCCCCACTTCTGAATTGTTTATTAAAAAAAAAAATTGGCTACCTATTCACACCCTCCTCAACAAGGGAAAAAAAAATCCCAACTGTTACTAGCCACTAGCATTACTGAAGGGAAAAGAAATGATGTATAGCATTGCTATAAACCTGAATATTTTTTTTCTCAACTGCTGTGTAAGCTTCACCATTTTTCAGCAGCTATGTTGAATCTCATCCATGCTGTCAACATAGATATCAGTTTTCAGGCAGAAAAAAATCAGTTTTCTGCCATTAGCTGTCATTAATATCTATATATACACACATATTTAAACACCCATCCCTACTTAGTTTATAAATGCGCATGTAACTTCAGGTAGCAATATTTTCTTTTTATTTTACCTTGGCATTATTGTAACAAAAGTTTCACCAAGCGGATTTATATGTAAAAGTGTTATTGCAGAAAGGTATATGGTAGCTTTGTTTATTTTGGACAGATGCAAAGAAGTATCTCTGAACTTCTGCCAGTGATCAAAGGAACTGATGATGTAGAACAGATTCATGGGCCATGTCCTATCAGCCTGCACTTTACCCATCATCCATCATCCAAACCCTAAGCCTTTTTCTGAGTGATGATTGCACCCTAAACACATAAAATTAATCACCACTCTAGCCCAGCCAGGTGTCTTGCCTCGAGAAATTATCTCACTGCAGCAAAAGAACTGGTAGAATCTGATAGTAGTATGTAATTTAATTTAAAGAATACTGCATAGTAATGAAAGATTAATTTACATCTCGGAAAAGTTTCTAGTTACACAAAGCCAATATAGACTCCATAGACACAGGTAATTGGAAAACAACTGGCTCATCATAAAATCAAGGCAACTAAGCATGTACTAGCTTCTTGGAAAGAACAGGCATTTCCAGTTTAAATTAAACTATTAGATTCAGACCCAATGAAGTACTATTAATGGAAGACTAAATTTTTCATAAATATGATCTATTATGCTTTTCTGAGAGTTCATCACTATTTGTCAGTTTTCTATATTTCTATTTTTCTATCTCAGCATGCCAGATATTAAGTAGCCTCTATTGTTTTGAAACTACTATGTAGAAATTACTGGTAAAATCTGTATATGGCTGACAGATTAGATCAAATATAAACCGTTCTGTGAAATAAACAATCTACGATATATAGGCCTTTGACACACTAACTTTTCAGTAGCCCCAGAGGTCTCCA
>NC_134150.1:11345000-11492500 GCF_033958435.1 Carettochelys insculpta | reverse complement strand
GGGGACAATCAGTGGGACACAATCTTACCAGGATATAAAATATATCAGAAGGACAGAATAGGTTGTGCGGGTGGCAGAGTGGCACTGTATGTGAAAGATAATGTAGAATCCAATGAGGTAAAAATCTTAAATGAATCAAAATATTCCATAGAATCACTATGGATAGTAATACTGTTCACTAATAAGAATATAGCAGTAGGGATATATTATTGACCACCTGACCAGGACAGTGATAGAGACTTTGAAATGTTAAGTGAGATTAGAGAAGCTATCAAAATAAAAAAACTCAGTAATAACAAGGGACTTCAGTTATCCCCATATTGACTGGGTGCATAGATAAAGTTAAATGACTGCTTCTTGGAGCAGCAAGGAACCCACCGGGGAGAGGCAATTCTCAATTTAGTACTGAGTGGAGCACAGGATCTGGTCCAGGAGGTAACTATTACAGGACCTATTGAGAATAGTGATCATAATATAATCACAGTTAACATTCCTGTGGTGGGAAGAACACCTCAGCAGTCCAACACTCTGGCATTTAATTTCAAAAAGGGGAATTGCACAAAAATGAGGAGGTTAGTTAAGCAGAAATTAAAAGGTACAGTGACTAGAGTAAAATCCCTGCAAGCTGCATGGAAAATGTTCCAGGACGCCATAATAGAGGCCCAACATAAATGTATACCCGAAATTAAAAAACATAATAAGAGACCTAAAGAAGAGTCAACGTGGCTTAACAACCATGTACAAGAAGCAATGAGAGATAAAAAAGCATTTTTTTAAAAAGTGGAAGTCCAATCCTATTGAGATAAATAAGAAGAAACATAGACACTGCCAAATTGAGTGTAAAAATGTAATAAGAAAAACCAAAAAAGGTTTTGAGGAATAGCTAGCCAAAAACCCAAAAAGTAATAGCGAAATGTTTTAAAATATATTAGAACCAGGAGGCCTGCTAAGCAACCAGTGGGGACCCTAGATGATCAAGATACAAATGAAGCAATCAAGGATGATAAAGCCATTAAGGAGAAATTAAATGATTTCTTTGTTTCAGTCTTCATGGATGAGGATGTTAGAGAGATTCCCAAATCAGCACTGCCCTTTGTGGGTGATGAATCTGGGGAACTGTCCTGGACTGAAGTGTCATTAGAGGAGGTTTTGGAACAAATAGAAAAAATTAAAAGCAACAAATCACCAGGACCAGATGGCATTCACCCAAGGGTTCTGAAAGAACTCAAATGTGAAATTGTGGAATTATTAACTGTGATTTGTAACTTATCATTTAAATCAGCTTCTGTACTCAAGGACTGGAAGACAGCCAACATAACACCGATATTTAAAAAGGGCTCTAGAGGCGACCCTGGCAATTACAGACCAGTAAGTCTAACATCAGTACTGGGCAAATTAGTTGAAACAATACTAAATAATAAAATTGTCAGACACGTAGAATAACGTAATTTGTTGGGCAATAGTCAACATTGTTTCCGTAAAGGGAAATCATGTCTTACTAATCTTTTGGAATTCTTTGAAGGGGTGAACCAACATACAGACAAGGGGGATCCAGTAGATATACTACACTTAGATTTTCAAAAATCCTTTGACACAGCCCTTCACCGAAGGCTCTTGTGTACATTAGGTTGTCATGGGATCAGAGGGAAGATCCTTTCATGGATTGAGAACTGGTTAAAAGACAAGAAACAAAGGGTAGGAATAAATGGTAAATTTTCTGAATGGAGAAGGATAAGGAGTGGTGTTACCCAGGGTCAGTCCTAGGACCAATCCTATTCAACTTATTCATAAATGATCTGGAGAAAGAGGTAAGTAGTGAGGTGGTAAAGTCTGTGGATGATCCTAAACTGTTCAAAATAGTAAAGGTGAAAGCAGACTGTGAAGAACTTCTAAAAGACCTCACCAAACTGAGTGATTGGGCAACAAAATGGCAAATGAAATTTAATGTGGATAAGTGCAAAGTAATACACGTTGGAAAAAAATAACCCCAAGTGTACATACAATATGATGGGGGCTAATTTAGCTACAGCTAATCAGGAAAGAGATCTTGGAGTTACCACAGATAGTTCTTGGAAAACATCCACGCAGTGTGCAGCGGCAGTCAAAAAAGCAAATGGGATGCTTGGAATTATTTAAAAAGGGATAGAAAATAAGGCAAAGAATATTTTACTGCCCCTTTATAAAACTATGGTACGCCCATATCTTGAATATTGGGTACAGATGTGGTTTCCTCACCTCAAAAAAGATACTTTGGCATTAGAAAAGGTTCAGAAAAGGGCAACTAAAATGATGAGGGGTTTGGAACAGGTTCCATATGAAGAGAGGCTAAAGAGACTGGGACTTTTCAGTTTAGAAATGAGGAGGCTGAGCGGGGATATGATAGAGGTATGTAAAATCATGATTGGTATGGACAGGGTGAATAAAAAGTCATTTACCTGTTCCCATAATATCACAACTAGACAACACTAAATGAAGTTAATGGGTAGCAGGTTTAAACTAATAAAAGAAAGTACTTTTTCACACAGTGCACAGTCAACCTGTGGAATTCCTTGCCAGAGGAGGCTGTGAAGGCTAGGACTCTAAGAAAGTTCAAACTAGAGCTAGATGAATTCATGGACGTTAGGTCCATAAAAGGCTATTAGCCAGTGGATAGGAATGGTGTCCTTGGCCTCTGTTTGTCAGAGGCTGGAGATGGAAGGATGGCAGGAGACAAGTCACTTGATCATTGTCTTTGGTCCACCCCGTCTGGGGCACCTGGCATTGGCCGCTGTTGGCAGGTGGGATGCTGGGCTAGATGGACCTTTGGTCTGATCCAGTAATGGCCAATCTTACGTTCTTGTGTTCTTATGTCCCTCTAACCTCTCAGCTGTTTTAAGAGTATAAATTCTTATTGCTTCCCATCATTTGACAAGTCTCACAGTGGCTACGTCTACACGTGAAGCCTACATCGAAATAGCTTATTTCGATGAATAACGTCTACACATCCTCCAGGGCTGGCAACGTCGATGTTCAACTTCGATGTTGCGCGGCACCACATCGAAATAGGCGCTGCGAGGGAACGTCTACACGCCAAAGTAGCACACATCGAAATAAGGGTGCCAGGCACAGCTGCAGACAGGGTCACAGGGCAGACTCAACAGCAAGCCGCTCCCTTAAAGGGCCCCTCCCAGACACAGTTGCACTAAACAACACAAGATACACAGAGCCGACAACGGGTTGCAGACCCTGTGCCTGCAGCATGGATCCCCAGCTGCCGAAGCAGCAGCCAGAAGCCCTGGGCTAAGGGCTGCTGCCCACGGTGACCATAGAGCCCCGCAGGGGCTGGAGAGAGAGCATCTCTCAACCCCCCAGCTGATGGCCGCCATGGAGGACCCTGCAATTTCGACGTTGCAGGACGCGGATCGTCTACACGGTCCCTACTTCGACATTCAACGTCGAAGTAGGGCGCTGTTCCAATCCCCTCATGAGGTTAGCGACTTTGACGTCTCGTCGCCTAACGTCGAAGTTAACTTCGAAATAGCGCCCGCCACGTGTAGACGCGACGGGCGCTATTTCGAAGTTAGTGCTGCTACTTCGAAGTAACGTGCACGTGTAGACACAGCTAGTGACTGTTAAAACTGCCCAGTACATAGAAATTAGGATTTTTCATTATTATTGAGCCCTGCCAAATACTACTTGCTCTCCAGGCATTAGGTGCCTCCAAAATGAGAAAAAAGCAGAGATGAAGGGGATGTGAATTGTAATAGGAAGAGCAAACAAAACCATCAACATACAGCAGGCTAAAAGTGTCTTTAAAATACCAAAACATGCACCAGTAATTAGGCACTACTTTGCCTTAGTTTTACCACACATGGCCTGTAATGTGACAGTTGGCAGAGTAACTGAACTAATGAATTACAAAGTAAACACGTGCAGAAAATTAAGAATACTCTTTAAACTTTCTTACTAAAGTACCTTGCCCTTGTGAGTTGCTTTTTTGATGTACATTTATTTTGACCATTAACAAACATAGGCTCTTTTGGTTATTAATCAGACCAACATTCAAGTAATTAGACATCTTGAAAGAATGCTGATCTGCATTTAAACATTTCATTGACATACCTGTGCTGGTTTGGGGGTGATTATTTTTAATGACATATGTATGCCAGTGATAGCCCTAGTTTGCGTATCAGAAAGACAAGACAGTGAGGAAATGTCTTTTATTGGACCATCTTCTGTGAGCAAGAGCTCTTAGAGCTCTGTGTAAGCTCAAAAGCTTGTGTCTTGCACCAACAGAAGTTGGTCCAACAAAGGACTTTTCTACCACCTTTTCTCTCCAATATCTTGGGATGAAAATGCCTACAACAAAACTTCAAACAGATCGTGAATACGTAGCATAGTTGTCCTTCTACCTGTCTAATTTATGCCAGTTCCCAGTTTTAGTATGAGCTATACTACTACAGGTTGAACCTCTTTCATCCAACACCCTGGGGACCTGACCAGTACCAGGCGTGAGAATTTGCCGGACGATGGGAGGTCAATATATTGAGGCCGTTTCCGGGGGGCTCTTCGAGGGACTCCCTTCTGGAGATCCCCGAGGGGCTGCGCCTCTACACACTGTTTTGGAGTCCGGAAGAGCTCCTTCCAGACTCCAAATCAGGTGACCATATGCTAAAGAGGTGTCAGAAATTTACATCTGTGCCTCATTAGCATTTTCGGGCAGTTTATTAGCATGTCACTTTCGGAAAAAGTGGCATGTGTAGAAACAGCCAGAGAGCCAGGACTGGGGGGCTGTAAACAAACTTTATGGGACCACAGGAAACTTGTCCACAGCCATGATGAGTGGTCATCTGGATAACAAAAATCATGCTGTATTATGGATGTTGCCATATGAGAGAATTCCAGGTAAGAGAGGTTCAACCTGTACAAGCACCTTTCTATTGATATAATATATAATTGAGTCCATGGTTGGAAGAACCTGCCAGTTTAACTATATTAGTGTAATTGTATGGGCAAAACCCTCCTACTGAAGAGAAGAGCTGAGGGTTAGAACAAAGTTGTAAAATGTGAAGTTCTTTATAAGCAAAGTTTATATTACTGGCTGAAAGTTAACGTATTGCTGGAAGGCAACACTGTGAAGCATTGATAAGAATGGGCTGGGAGTCAAGACATCACAGATGAAATTTACACCTCCCCCACCACTGGCCCTCTTTGCACTGACCAGATTGACATAAAGGGGCTCTAAAGCTTCATATCTTGGGGAGGATTTCCCTGGTATAGATGCTGTTGAGGCAGCCATAAGCCTGCTTCCAAGGATCTCCTCACACCAAAGACAGGCGAAAGAGGCTGCCATATCTTAGCTCTCCAGGGCTTTGTCAGTTACACTGTTTAAGGAGCTGAACCTCTTAGGATCATCAACACCGCAAAAGCCTAGTGTGTGACTGCAGCATACGCAAATATACACAACTTACTTTAACCTAGCTAGCTTGGGTACTGAAGCAGTGAAGTCACAACAATACAGGATTCAGTGTGGACTGTGCGACCTCACCAAGAACACTGAATAATCAGTCACGTGTGCTACCATGACCTCACTGCCCATCGTACCTGAGATAGGTAGATGAAAATTAGCTTGGATAGTCTACACATGCTGCAGTCAAATCCTAGGACTGCAGTGCAGCCATATCCTGGAGATACACATGTAGAAGAGAGCTCCCACCCTCACCTGGCTTCTATTCCCAACTGCTACTGAATAGTTCAATGAGTTTTTAAATGTTATTTATTTTTCTGTGCCTCAGTTTTACCAGTCGTAAAATGGAGATAACATTGCTTACTTCTTCAGATTTCATCTGATCTGAAGAAGCTGGTCTGCCCCACAAAAGCTCATCACCTAATAAATTATTTTGTTAACCTTTAAAGTGCTACATGACTGCTTTTTGTTTGGCTAGGATACAGACTAACATGGCTACCTCTCTGTTACCATTGCTTACTTGTCTTTGCAGAACACTCAGCAACCCCCACATGAAAGATACAATATACATCCTATGCATCTTTAATATACAAAGTAAATTAATTGGAAGCTCTTAGCTTGACATTAGTTCTTATGTTAGAACACTAACAGGAAGTTTGAACATTCCCATTATAAAGACTCAATTGCTACTGGAGGTCATATCAGGTAAAAAATGACACCTACTTACTAGGTTATCTTGAAGGCCTCACTAGGACTTCTGGTTACCTTCTGAGCAGATTTTTCCTTTTATCCTGAATGCCTGTCCCAAACAGTATCTGTGAACTGATAGCCATTCAGCATGAAACTCTTATTCTAACTGTACTGGTCCTGACATGGATCTTTTGTCATTTTCTATTTATTCATTGAGGAGAGCTATTTATTTACATGTTCTTCCCATCAGATCTCAAATAAATACAGAGTGCATAATAGTCTGTGATCTTTAGAAATTAAAGTAGGAGATATGTTCAAAACCAAACTGTACAACACATCATGCCACTGTTGATTTATACAGGAGCCCATCAATAACATTTATAAAGCACATGATGTAGCTGATATAAAAATATTTGCTGCAACAATTTTGATTTTATATGATAAACTCTTTTCTCCCGTAAAATCTGCCAAAGTAGCGAAAGCTGTTCTTCTCTGACAACGCACTCAAATGGATACTTTTTAATTATATGCTATCATTAATACTGCCCAGTACTTCTGAATATATCCATGCTTTTTTTTTTTTACATTTACCGTAATACCTCTCTATGTCTTCACACTGCTCCTCTAACCATTTCACCTTATCCTTTCTGACCGCTTTCCTTACCTCATTGCATTTCACGCTATATTGCTGTTCCGCCTTTTCAGAAACATCCCTTCTGGTCTTCAGTGCTCTCTTCTCTTGGACCGACTTCAGTGTCTCCTGCGTAATTCACTTCATATTGGTCTTCTCTTCTTTCAGAACCATCTGCTCAATTGCCTCTTCTATTGCCATGGCTATCCCTTCAACTCTTTTTTTCTAGGTCTTTCTCTATGTCTGCATTCCTAATCTTCTCTTTGAGTGCCACTCTGTATGCATTTCCTATTTCTTCCTTGCCTAGCTTCGCTACATCTCTTCTTCTCTTACGCTGTGTCTTACACTTTTTCTTGAGTTTTATGTTGATGTTTGCAATCACTAGACTATGGTCCGAGTCTATATCTGCTCCTTGAAAAGTTTGGCACTGCTGTACTGATGTTACCTATCTTCTTCTTATAAAAAATCATATCTATCATGTTCTTGGACTTCCCGTTGTTAGATCACCATGTCCACTTCCTACATGTTGTCAATCCCAATCTCATGCTCTCATAGTTTCTCACCTCGTTTGAGACTGATAATTCAAAGGAAGAAATAGAGCAGTGAAACGAGTAAAGAACAACAAGAACCCTGGAAATAATAAGATCATGGGAGAGACGATTAAATATGGAGAAGAAAGTATGATTCAGGAAATGCACTGATTATGTAATCTAGCATGGAAAGAAGGGAAGGCACTTAAAGAATGGA
The DNA here is from genome assembly GCF_033958435.1 of Carettochelys insculpta. NCBI lineage: Eukaryota > Metazoa > Chordata > Testudines > Carettochelyidae > Carettochelys > Carettochelys insculpta. The sequence goes on along the minus strand of NC_134150.1, from coordinate 11,484,986 downwards.
CAAGATCCATGCTAGTGACAATATACAAGAAAGGAAGTGCTTTGAAGTGCAAGAACTATAGAATGATTGCCCTAATGTGTCATCTAGGCAAGGTGCTGATAATGATACTGACGGAGAGACTAATATCACAGATAGAAGAACATCTACAGGATGAGCAAGCAGGGTTCAGGAAAGATGGAAGTACCATACAGCAGATATTGGCATTAAGATTGATTGTGGAGACACCTCGATGAAAGAACGAGAACATATACACTTGCTTCATTGATTTTCAGAAGGCATTTGGCACTATAGATCAGAAAGTGACTCGGGCAGTGTTGGAGTTGTACACAGTGGATAGGAGACTGATTCAGTTGTTGAAAGATATCAGTGAAAGTGTGGAGGCAGTGGTGAGAATGTGTGGAAAATTGGGAAGTTAGTTTAGACTGCGTAGAGGTATGAGACAAGGAGATCCGATATTGCAAAGTATCTTAATCACACATCTAGAGAGAGCTATGGACAAGATCAAGGAAGAGGTAAAAGGTATATCTGTGCACGGGATAAGAATTAACAATTTGAGGTTCACAGATGAACATCTTGAAAACGTGTGTATTCAGCAGTATGTTGTACAGATGTAAGACATGGGTGGTAACGAAAGATTTGAAGAGAAGAATATTGCCATTTGAGAAGAGTTGTTATAAAAAGATCCTGAGAATAGGATGGCTGCAGAAGGTCACCAACAAGAAATTATATAGGAAGCTACAGATGAAAGAGAACCTACTGCAGAAGGGTATACAACAGAAGTTACAGCTATTTGGGCATATTTGCAGAATAAATAACAAATGAAAAATCGAGACCCTGATATTCAGTATAATGGGTGGTTTGAATAGGAAAGGCAGACCCCACAGAGAATGAGTAGATGATAAGTAGAATGGTGCAGAGCTAGTCTACATAAATTAAGCCACTCCACACCGTACAGGGAAAGATGGAAAGAAATAGTGAGAGAGGCATCAGACACCAACAGACACTGAGCCCATGGTTGTTGTTGATGATGATGTGATGAATTTTTTTTTATTTTCTTAACTTTATTGAAAGTGTCTAGTTAAAAGAGTAGATGGAGATATTTCCTAAGCAAGTATTAATGGAAATGGAAGTTGCCCATCAGAGAAACGTACATGTTAGAATGATTAGTTTTAACGTGTAATCTTTCATTGTTTGATCCAGAGACAGGCCTGAAGCAAAAACAGTCTACACTACAGAGATCTTTGGAAAGAAGCCCTTCCAGAAGGTCTCTTCTGAAAGAACTTCTTTCAAAAGAGTGCATCCACACACACAAATGCAGATCAAAAAAGTGATCTGTTCTTTTGAAAGAGAGCATCCACATGGCACGCGCTGTTCCGAATGAATGGTCCAGGGATCAAAAAACACTCAGGTGCCATGAAGACTGCTCATTTGAAAGAAGGGCCCAGAGGAGTGTTTAGACATGTTTTCTTTCTAAAGGAGCTTTCGAAAGAAGGCGCTCTTCCTGAAATGGGAGTGGAAGAGCACTTTTGAAAGGAGTGCTGCGTTCTTTCAATTTACTTTTGAAAGAATGCTTTGGCTGTGGCCACACTAGGCCCTCCTTTTGGAGAGGCTATGTTAATGTGGCACTTTGGAAGATGCTAATGAGATGTTGCCATGAATATGCAGCAGCTCATTAGGACAATGGTGGCCACACATGCCTCTAAAATGCTGCTTTCGAAACACACAATGCCCATGTAGTTGGGGGCCTTTCAAAATGACTCCCTGATTTCGAAAGCCCTTCTTCCCAAAACCAAATGGGAAGAAGGGGCTTTCAACACCAGGGGGTCATTTTGAAAGGCCCCTGGCTACATGGACAGCGTGCATTTTGAAAGCGGCACTTTTGAAGAGCACTTGGATGCCATTATTCATTCGTATTCCTGGCAGTGCTTCATTAGCACCTTCTGAAGTGCCACATTACCATAGCCCCTCTGAAAGGAGGGGCTACCGTGGCCATGGCCTTTTTGTGTGTAGACTTCCCTGGGATCTTTTGAAAGAGCCCCCTTCTTTCAAAAACTCTTTTGAAAGAACTTGCTAGAGTAGATGCAGTGCCTGTCTTAACAGCACCTATTTCCAAATAGGCAACATTCCTCAAAGACTGAGCTTTGCCAACTTCAAAGTACGCCAACTGCTATTTCAAAATTATTTTGAAATAACGGTAGCATTGTGTAAGTGCTAGGATAGTTATTTCGAAATAACAGCTGTTATTTCAAAATAACTTTGCTGTGTAAACCTACCCTGACAGAATTGCCCATAAGGTTTGGGTAAGGTTTAAACTCGTATTTTCAGTAGAGGCCCACCTCTATTTTAAATGCAGATTAAATGTAATGTTATTGACGATTTAGATTTTGTGTTTAAGAGTTGTAATCTCAGTTCTTAAATTTGCAAGATAATTTAATTGTGAATTAGGGCTAGTGTAAATATCCAACATTCTAGTTTCTGAAGAAAATAGAAATTAGGCTTGCACTGAATTACATATAAAATAAGACCCAAATCCTGTTAACAGTTATGTGCAAATGTAATTTAATGTATATGAGTGGTGTCATTCAGTGGGACTATTCATATGTGGAAATTTAGGCACCTCCACTAATGTTTGCAGAATGAGGGCCTATCTCTGAAAATGTTCTATCACTGTAGTCTGGCAATAAATCTGGATATAGTTGACCTTCATACCCCAACTTGACTTCAATATCTGCTAATTCCTTTTTACAAAATAAATTGCATCAACTATACCCACATTTAGCCAACTGCAGTTCAAATTGTTTTTGTTCTTTCTCATAAGTTCCTTCTACAGATTAAATGCTGATGCACTGAACTAACTGCTCTTGGCTGAAGTGGGCGAGTATAATTTGATTAGTATAGATTCTGGAATTGGGTAAGTACTGTATCAGTATCCTCCCTAGAAAATAGGTGACATGTCATGGGATATTAAGTATAGCCATTTAATGTAAAAACTCAGATAATACACGAGTTAAATGGAGAAAATGAGAGAAAGCTTTTAAGCATTCTCCCAAGACAGACTGCAGAATAATATTATTGTTCATGCAAGTAGTGCTGATTGACACAGTCAGAAGGCCATTACACCAGTTTGGTATAAAATCATTATAGTAAAAAGCATTTCAGAGCTGCAGAGTGATAGCAGCAACATATAATGAATTATCAATAAAGAACTAGTGATTCAGTTACATTACATATGAATAGAAAGCTTCCTGTTATATAATTTTAATCTGCCAGTCTGACAAGTGACTAGAATATTTAATTCCTTCTACAGGTATACGGAACGGCCTTTTCTTAATTTTACCAGTGAGTGCAATTTTTTAGGATAGGACAGAAATTGAGCTTCAGTAAGCAGTGCTTTTAATTAAAGGCTATTTGAGCCAAGGATTCAACAAGGGAACCCTCTGGCTTAGCTCTTCTAGGACAAAAATGGGAATCAGGACCAGCTTCTGAGATGTAAATGTTAAATAAATATTCTTTCCTGTTGATGTCAAATAAACACAACAAAACAGAGCCCTTCACCAACTCAAGAACAGTAACTTTTTGAGGCTTGTCCTCTGGCAATTCATTAAGTCCTTGAAATTTGTGTTGTGGCAACTGATAATGATGGACCCAAAATACCTGCCACCACAAGAAACCAAAAATACAGCATTGTTAAGACCTGAGCCTGCAGAAGACTCTGCCTGGGCAGACCCTTGTACCTCTAAAGGGCCCCACAGAACTCAATGGGTATGCCTGTATGATCCTTTTGTGAGATTAGGATTTTTAGGATGATTACTTGACCCACATTTTCCCTTAAAAAATGCTGATCAGTTGAAAATGAACGTGACTTAGATCAGCGTGGATATAATTTTGAGTTCATGATATATTCACAGTAGTGCAGTCAGAAACCCTAACTCAGGCCCCTCAAAATCATGATTTTTTTTAATGTTATAAGAGTTTTAAAATAATTAAGTGATGGTTCTTTTGATTTGCCATCTGTTTTTTTTTCCCCATAGTCTTTTGGGGAAGGCCTTTTTACTTATTTTTTCTAAATAAAAGCTGAGATGTGCATGTAATCGTCACCTGACTCCAGGAAATGAGGGTTTTAAGGAAGAGCACTAAATATTGCTAGACTTGCAATAAATTCACCAGAGTTGGTAACAATTTCAGTAAATTCCAATAAGCCCCTTCCAACTGTTGTATATTCAGCACAGGATTTGATTTGCAAAAGTTCTGAGTATCCAACTACTCCCATTTCTATCTATTGTTTCATCTCCTGTTTATTAATCTCTCTCTTTTGCCTCCTCTGTTAAAGGTAGCTGCCTCTAAACAGGATGCATCTTCTCTTCCTTTACTACCACCCAATTAAGCAGCTGCAACAGAACACACATTTTTAAATGAAGTGAAAACTCTTGGGCCAAAGGCTACTTTGGCAATTCATAACAAGAGCTTGATCAATCATAAGCAGATATCACGAGACAGCAAACAGAAACCAAACTGACTCTCCCACATTACTTAGGTAATGATCACGCAAGAAAAAAAAAGGAAGAAAAATTAGAGGACATTTGATTGTTTTATTGCCTCAAACACGAGATTTGAATAGTGCTTTGTTTGATTTCTTACTACTGAAATATTTTGGGAGAAAACATCATCTGGTATAATCAGTATATTTCTACTGACTTCAGTGGACTGAGGCTGACTGAAGCCAGTTGCGGACCTGACATTTTCAGTTTTAAAGATTAAATTCTCATTAGCAGCTTTTTCTATGCTTCTGAGAAAGAGAAAGAAAAATGGATTAGTGAAAGGGTGAGCTGGGTGTAAAGAGCTTCTGAGCTCTCATCCTTGCCCTAAAACTGATTTGCTTCTGTAGCTTTGGAGAAATCACTCAATTTCCCTGCCTTGATTTTCACATCTGTAAAATGGGGATAATATTGGTGACCTCTTAGGCCATTTCTACACATGCCACTTTCTCTGAAAGTCACATGTTAATAAAAGGCCTGAAATATGCTAATATGAGTCACTGATGTAAATTCCCGGCACCTCATTAGCATAAGATCACATGATTTGGAGTCCAGAAGACACTCTTCTGGACTCCAAAACAAGTGTGGCCCTGGGGGGATCTTCTGGAAGGAAGTCCTGAGTATCCAACTCCTTCCAGAGGCCCCTTCTTCCCAAAAATTTTTGGAGGAAGTGGCACGTGTAGAAATGGCCTTAGGGTTATGTGGCTTAATTAGCAAAATGCTTGTAAAGCACTTTGAAGACTAAAAGCATTGAAGAAGTGCTACGCTTTATAATTATCAACAAACAACACATCTAAACAGCCATTTTCTCTTTAACTTAATAAAATCATTACCCTGTCACAGCAGTGCATAGCTAAATAATTCATTCAAAACAAATGCACACCCAGCAAAACTATTAAACACCCTAAATGTAGTTATTGCAGAATAACCATAAAGGCAGTATCCTTGCATAGTCTATAACCTGAACCTAATAATATAGTAAGGATAATAAAATCACCAATTGCCAAAGGGAAAGTGAGTGCTGATGCACTTTAAATCCACATTACCTTTTTGGCATCAGCAGATTTGGTGCATCTATTGCTGGCAATGGAGCATGTGCTGGGCACATTCAACTCACCCGTCTAACAGATAAATTAAGGTACAGTTATTGCAAGCCTTGTTTAGACATGAGGCAGGCAATTCAGGACACAAGGGCTTGTGGTGTACTTAAGTAATGCCAATACTGCAAAATGAATTAATTTAGTTGGTGTGGAAGGGAGAAAGCAGTAGTTCTAGCTGCAGCCAGGTGAACAGCTACACAATACAGAATTTCATTCTAAGCATGGCAGCAGTACTTCAGCCCCGACGTACAACATCCTTTTTGTTCCTCAAGCAAATCGTTTCTTGTTGCATGTATTCATATTTATTTCAGTGGGGAATCAAAATTTAATGGTTGAGGGAGAAATAGGTGTCTATTTTCTTAAATATAACAACATTTAAAAACCAATGCCTAGCCCCCTTCTGTGAGAAAAACAACTCAGCCATATGTAGATCATTCCATGCCAGAAGTACAATACACACATAATTGACATCTTGAGCTGAAGACTCCCACAGAAGGCTAGAAAATGTCTTAGATGAACAAATAAACTGAGAAGAAGGCTGAGAGAGAAAGAGAGAGCACGGATGATCTAGCAGTTAAGGGTGCAAGCCTAGGACTTGGTTCAAGTCCTTATTCTCTCACAGATATGCTGTTTGACCTTGGGCATGTCAGTTGGTCTGTTTGTACCTCAGTTCCCATCTGTGAATTGGAGACATAAGCACTTCCCTACCTCACAAGAATCATCTGAGGATAAATACACAAAAGAATATGAGGCACTCACGTACAAGGGCAGTAAGATATCTTCGGTAGGAAGGCAATGACCTCGGTACTGGTAAATTAATGCATATGTGAAATAAAATGAAGATAAAGGAAAAACATTTTTGAATAAGACTGTTTAGCTTCTTGGCTAATCAAATGTCTTTACTGGCTTTCACTTGCATTAATTTCAGGCTTCTGATGCTCTGTGTGAGGGCTCTGCCTAGCTTCAAATCTGTCTTCATCTCTATACTTCTACCATTCTCTGGAAATTTACTCAGTTCAGGCTTCAATCCTGATGGCTCCCTTAGGCTACGTCTACACGTGAAGCCAACATCGAAATAGCTTATTTCGATGTAGCATCATCGAAATAGGCTATTTCGATGAATAACGTCTACACATCCTCCAGGGCTGGCAATGTCGATGTTCAACTTCGACGTTGCGCGGCACCACATCGAAATAGGCGCTGCGAGGGTACATCTACACGCCAAAGTAGCACACATCGAAATAAGGGTGCCAGGCACAGCTGCAGACAGGATCACAGGGCGGACTCAACAGCAAGCCGCTCCCTTAAAGGGCCCCTCCCAGACACAGTTGCACTAAACAACACAAGATCCACAGAGCCGACAACGGGTTGCAGACCCTGTGCATGCAGCATGGATCCCCAGCTGCTGCAGCAGCAGCCAGAAACCCTGGGCTAAGGGCTGCTGCCCACGGTGACCATAGAGCCCCGCAGGGGCTGGAGAGAGAGCATCTCTCAACCCCGCAGCTGATGGCCACCATGGAGGATCCGGCAATTTCGACGTTGCAGGACACGGATCGTCTACACGGTCCCTACTTCGATGTTGAACGTCGAAGTAGGGCGCTATTCCGATCCCCTCATGAGGTTAGCGACTTTGACGTCTCGCCGCCTAACGTCGAAGTTAACTTCGAAATAGCGCCCGCCACGTGTAGCCGCGACGGGCGCTATGTCGAAGTTAGTGCCGCTACTTCGAAGTAGCGTGCACGTGTAGACACAGCTTTAGTATCCTGTCTCTTCTCTCATCTCTGCATGTTCTTTCATGCCGCCTCTCGTACCTGGAAGTATTTTTCATTACTTGTATGCCAGCTCTTCATCATGTGAAGACATTTCAAATGTTAAAAGTAAGTTAAAAATAATGACAACTAGCAAGCATCATGAAAAAATGTGCACTACAAAGCTTGTGATATTTTTTAAAAAATGGTTTTCACTTTTGGAAAACTAGTGTTTTTCTAGTGCTCATGGCTCTCAACAATACTTTACCACCTAACACCCAACTGCCTAAGACCACGCACTTTCCCAGTGAAACCTGGACACTTTAGCTATATCTACACGTAAAGCATCCCTTCAACCGGGTGAAAATTGAAAGAGGACATTTGGAAGTACAGCTTTTGAAAGGGAGTGACCGCAGATTAAAATCAGATTGATGGGTTGATCCACCCTTCAAAGGCCCACTGTGATCTTTCAAAAGAGAGTGTCCACATGGCTCCAGGAACTCTTTCAAAAGAAGGGGGCAGGTAGCACTTCGGGTGGGGTCCCATGGCCAACAAGCCTTTCTGGGGCTGCAGCCAGCTGCTCCCTTAAAGGGCCCCTCCCTCCGCCCTCCACCCTGCATGAGATGAGTGCTGCCCAGCTGTCTCCAGCCCAGCAGAGCCCACTCGTGCTTCCAGATGGAGCCTCAGCAGCAGTTCCTGGATGAGGACACCCTCATCCTGGAGACCATCCTGGCAGAGCACTGCACTGTCACTGCAGCCGCCCCCAAGCTACTCGGGTGGCTGAGTATCAACCCCCCCCGGGGTCATGGGGCCCTGCAACATCCAGAACACCGCCAGTTCCCGCCCCCTCCAGCTGGCCCGGCACTTCTGGAGCCACCCCAGTAGTACTGACTGGTGGGAACGCCTGGTGCTTGGGAAGTGGGATGATGAATGATGGCTCAGGAGTATCTTTATGTCCAGGCAGATCTGGCACAAGATCTGTCACTGGTTCACCATGCACTCCAGCTTCAGGACACCAGCGTGCAGCACCCTGTCTCCCTTGAGAAGCAGGTCTCAATTGCCATATGGAAGCTGGCCACCCTGGACACCTACTGCTCCATGGGACACCAGTTTGGGGTGGGCAAGGCCACTGTCAGGGCTGTACTTATGGAATTAAGCTGGGCCCGGGTCACATGCCCCCTCGATGGGGAGCAGGGAGGCCAGGGCAACGGGAACCCTTGGCTGTGGGGGGCAGGGAGGGGGCTGGGAGGGGGCTGGGAATGGGCAGGCAGGGGGTGGGGGCCGCAGATGACCCACCACACCCTCACAGGAGTGCATGTTCCCCTCCCTTCCCCATGCAGGTCATCTGAGACATCAATGTGATGCTGCTGCACAGGGTTGTCCACCTGGGGGATCCAGATGCTATTGTCGTGGGCTTCACAGAACTGGGCTTCCTGAACTGCTTCGGCACCTTGGATGTCATGCACATCCCCATCTGTGCCCCGGCCCACAGCGCCAACCAGTACATTAACAGGAAGGGCTACCATTTGGGGGTCCTCCAGGCCCTGATGGATCCCAGGGGCCAGTTCACTGGTGTGTACATTGGCTGGGCTGGCCATACACACTATGCCTGCATCTTCAGCAATTCTGGGCTCTGCTGGCACATGGGGGCTGGCACATTCATTCCACAGCAGGAGATCCCAGTGTGGGGGGATGTCACCATGCCGCTCTGCATGATGGCAGACATGGAATACCCCTTACAGCCATGGCACATGTGCGTGCTACCTTGACCCTACGTGGGAGATGTTCAGCTGCTGCCTCAACCACACCCTAAATGTCAATGAGCAGGCCTTTGGGCACCTTAAAGGGGGGTGGTGGTGCCTCCACTCGAGGTTGCAGGTTGGGGTCCTCAATGTGCTCCAGGCAATGGGCACCTGCTGCACCCTCCATGACATTGTGTCAAGGGCAAGGGGGATGCATATATTTGGGGAGGGGCCAGCGGGGCCAGCACCAGCTGCAAACATCTGGGCACAACCTCCATCTGCCAAACCCACCCAGACAGCCTATGAATTCAAGATGACCTCAGGCAGGGCTTTGCAGCCAGCTACCCATGACCCACACCCACACCCATTCCCCCCCACACATTCACCCTTCACCATCCCTGCCAACACCACCACCACCACCACACCTGCACATCCGCACCCACCATCCCTCCCCGAAGAGCATGGCACAAGGGGGTGGTAGCAAAATAAAATTTTACCTATGTACTAATAACCAGGAACGGAACTTTTTGTACAGTGGGGAACTATGTTGTACCAATGGGGGATAGAGGGACTTGTAACCTGGAGTGGGGGCAGGAGGGCTCAGTCCTGGGTTGTGGTGGTAGGCCATGAGCCCCATCACCCCAGGATCCCCTGCCTCCAGGGTGCAGGGTCCTCAGCAGGGTGGGGAGGGGGTGGTGAGCACCAGCAGGTATGACCGTGGGAAAGGCTCAGTGGGGGGAGTTGCAAGGTCCTTGGCGGGGAGCAGCAAGGGGCTCAGCAGAGGGGCAGCAGGGGACTTGGTGGAGGGCAAGGAAGCAGGTTCCGTGCCTGAACATAGCCCTGGCACAGTTCTTTAACTTTACTGTGGGCTTGGTCCACAGTGAACTGTGGGTGGCCCCTCTTGAGGAGGCCCCGGGCCAGGTGGGCAAATGCGGTGGTGTTTCACCACTTGACCCCCATTTCACAGAGGACCTCTTTCTCCTTCCAGACACCCAGGAGGTCCCTCAGCTTCCGATCCGTTCAGGAGAGAGACCTTTTTGTCCTCACCCCCGGGAGTCCTGTGAGGGCTTGGTGAGAGCATGGGGCTCCTGCAGGGGCTGGCTGCTGGCCATGGCTTGCCTCTTGTCCTCGGGGCTGTGCAGAGCGTTTGCTGTGAGAATGCATGCTGGGGCTACTCCTAGCACACTTTCAGCTTCTTTCCATGTGGTTCCTGTGTCCGTGTTGCTTCAACAGTGGCCAGATGTAGGGATCGTAGAGCCCTGATGCTGCAGGCCAGAGTAACCCTGAGCTCCAGTTGGCCAGTGGCATGGCAGACTCTTCTTTCAAAAGAGCAGGCTGTGGAGCATCTACACATGTGCCCTTTCAAAATAATTTTTCGAAAGGGGGCACTTTTCCTGATCTGGGATCAGGGTTCGGATTTTCATGTCTGTGCTGTGTTCCTTCGATTTTCTTTAGAAAGACCAGGTTACATGTGTAGATGCTCCTCCCATTTCTTTCAAAAGAGGGCCGGATGATTCAAAGTTTTTTGCATGTGTAGACACAGCTTATGACTTTTAAACTGACATCCATCCACATGTATGGACTGAAGATCTTCTGTCCTTCTGTACTTCTACCCTTCAGGGACCACAACACTGCTTCCTATGCATCCCACATACCAACGACACAAAAATCCAGACCCTGTTTTCAATCTTACTAAATACACATACTTCTCTGCTGCTTCATTTCACCCTCTCGATATTGGCCACGGGGCCCAACTTCTAGACAAAGATGAAAGATCAATTTCAACAAGATCTCACACTTGTATTGCTTCAGGTTAACATGCTGTCCTAATGCGAAATCTCCTTTCCCTTTCTTTCTCACAGTTTGTTCTACTCAGCCTGCCATCTCAAGCCCCTTGTGGGGTATCTCATTGACCCGTAGACTCCCATTATGTCCACCCCCTTTCATCCCTGCTTTGAAAACTAAATTAATGTTGTTAGTGATAGAATTAAAATTTGCTTCAAATTATTTAGTTGGTTCAATCCACTAAAAATATTGCCTTTTGTTCAATCTACCCAGTTTGCTCAATGTTTCAGAAGAACCCTTTTAAATAAGCATAGTGTTACATTTTGAATGGATAATTTAGTTTACTTTTAGGCTGCATCTATACTAGCAATGAACTTGGAAGTTAAATTCAAAGTTGAGGGCTATTTCGAAGTAGAGTGCAGCACGTCTACATACGTTTTGCATTACTTAGAAATTAACTTGGAAGTAAGGGAGCCCAACTTTGAAGTCCTTACTCCATTCCCGGGGATCGTGTAATGCCCTATTTCGAAGTTTAACTTCAAAATACGATGTGAAGTTAAAATAGGGGTTCCTGTGTCCATGTTGCTTCAACAGTGGCCAGATGTAGGGATCATAGAGCCCTGATGCTGCAGGCCAGAGTGACCCTCCGCACCCACTACTTAGAAATAGCAGGTCTGCCATGGCGGCGGCCCCACAGGAACCCCACGATGCTCTGCCCAGCCTAGATGAGGCTTTATATTTACTGCAGGCCATGTGTCAGGAAGCGGCTACCCAGCAACACCAGCAGGAACCTGATAGTGTGGCAGAAGCAGGGGAACCATGAGTGCCCTGCTGCACAGCTCCCTCTCAGTGTTGGACACGAGCCACACAGCTCCAGCCAGCACACCAGAGCTGTGTCTACACGTGCACGCTACTTCGAAGTAGCGGCACTAACTTCGAAATAGCACCCGTCGCGGCTACACGCGTCGGGTGCTATTTCGAAGTTAACTTCGACGTTACGCGGTGAGACGTCGAAGTCGCTAACCCCATGAGAGGATAGGAATAGCGCCCTACTTCGATGTTCAACGTCGAAGTAGGGACAGTGTAGACGATCCGCGTCCCGCAACGTCGAAATTGGCGGGTCCTCCATGGCGGCCATCAGCTGGGGGGTTGAGAGATGCTCTCTCCAGCCCCTCAGCTCACTGGTGGCCGCGTGGAGCGGCCCCTTAAAGGTCCCCTCCCCCTCCCTGCCTCTGCAGGAAGCTGAGGCAACGTGCAGGCTGCAGCCTGCACATGCGGGCAGCCTGCAGCACCCTCAGCCGCCCCACAGAACGGCGATGGCTGGCTGGCAGCCCCCCCAGCGCCCCCAGGGGACCCCCCCCAAAGGGAGCCAGGGCAGCCAGGCTGGGAAGTGGCAGCGGGGCCCCTCCTGGACGGAGGCCGAGCTGCGGGACCTGCTGGGGCTCTGGAGCGAGGAGGAGGTGCTCCAGGTAATGGGGAGCAAAAGGCGGAACGCGGATGCGTTCGCTCGGCTGGCCGACGGCCTGGCTGCCCGGGGTCACCCTGCTCGCACTCCTGACCACGTCAGGAGTAAGGTCAAGGAGCTGCGGCAGGGTTACTCCCGGGCCCGGGATGCGGCCAGCCGATCTGGGGCCGCCCCCGTCACTTGCCCCTTTTACAGGGAGCTCAGGGACATCCTGGGCTCCCGGCACACCTCCTCCCCTCCGGCCACCCTTGACACCTCGGCTGACGAGCCCCAGCAGGCCCTGCAGATGGAGTCCGCCCCGGAGGCAAGCCCTGCACCCTGGGGGCCCCCCCCGGAGGCCACCCCCGGAACATCGCGGCAGGAGGAGGAGGAGGAGGAGGAGGAGGAGGGCGGCTCCTCCTCTGCAGAATCCAGCCTGCAGATCCTCCTCCTGCCATCCCGGAGCAGCAGCAGGGCCTCCGACCCCCGGGGATCTCCGGACCGTGGGAGCGGACCCACAGGTAGGTACCCCTCTCTGGTGGACACCCCTGGGCTTGAGGGGCGGGGGTAAGAGATATGTGTCCTGGGCCCCCCACATGCTCACATGGCCATGGCCCCAAGGACACCAGGGCCATGGCCCTCACAGCACTGCAGCCATCATCCCCTTCCCCGCCCCCCCCCCCGCATGACAGTGCCATGCCCCATCCCCGGGCCAGGGGGGAGCGGAACCTCGAGGGGCCCACGGGAGGAGGGGGTGGGACACCCCGCAGCAGCAGCACGTGATGGAGTGGGGGGAGTGCAAAAGGGAGACTCAGGCTACATATGAGCCACAAGAGCAGAATACCTCCCAGGGCCAAAGGAGGATCCTGGCGCTACAGCTGGCAGGTGACACCTCTGCCCTGAACCAACAGGAGGGAGGAGCCGAGCTGGCTTGGAATTGGGGGGCGAGGGCGGGGGCCACAGGTAGAGGCTAGGGGAAGGGAGAGCTGGTAGGCAGCCAGCCTGAGGAGGGGGAAAGCTGCATCCCCGAGGGGCCCCCCCTTGGGGTCTTCTCCCCACGACGGGTTGGAAGGACTGTCTCTTCCGACAGCTGGTGCTGTCACTCCTGGCAGAAACTGGGCATCTGTGGCCTAAGAAACCTCTCCTGCTCTCAGACCCTGCGGGGTGAAGTGAGAGTCGCTCCCACCAGGGGACGGGGTGCAGGGCCGGGGGACCCCTGAACCCCATCCATCACAGCAGCATCTCCCGGGGACGGGGATGGGGAACCTGCAGCACAGGGCTGGGGGGACAAAGGCCACGGCTCGGGGCCCACACTAACGCCTGTCTCCATTCTTCTTCCCCCCCTCCTCTCCTGTGTCCTGCACCTGCACCATCAGAAGGACCGGAAGAGAGTGCCGGCGAGGCGTCAGTCGTCCCAGACAGCCCTCCGGGACCCTCGCTCCAGGGCAGCCCCTCGGCCGAGGACCGACCGGCCCCGCGGAGGGCTAGACGGCGGACCCAGCGCCACCAACCGCCGCCGGCGACGGACCCCCAGCTGCTGGCCATCCTCCGTCGGCAGCTGGAGGTCGCGGAGCAGCACCTCCACCTGCAGGAGCGGGCGCTGGCCTGGTGCCAGGAGGCATGGGGGGCCTACGTGCAGACATTTAACCGGCTTGTGGACTACCTGGCCCCCCATGCCGTGCCGGCCAAAAGATCGCCCGCCCTGCCCGCTCCTGCAGCCCCACCACCAGCTGCTCCGCCCGTCGCCGGCCCGTCTGCCGTCGCCCTGCCACCCACCCGCGAGGGCCAAAGCGCCGAGGGACCCCTGGAGCCACCTGACACTCGCTGGCCCCGATACCTTCCGGTCCAGCCCGCTCCCACCCAGCCGCGGACCAGGCTGCAGGCGCAGCGGGGCTCCCGGCCAGCGACGCCCAGTGCCGGGCTATAGGGGCGAGGGGCCCGGGACGTGGCCCCCCCCTTTGTATATAGTTGCACCCTGTTTGTTTGGCCCCCCCATTTGCCCCGTCCCCCCCATGTAAATAGTTCTCCCCTTTATCCTCCCTGGTTTCCTTTTTATTATTTATTGCACACTGTTGTTTATTTGCATTGTTTTATTGTTCTACATATTGCTTTGGTTGGACGTTTGTCCCTAGTTTTCTGTTTGTGGTTGACATATTTCTTTTTACATCCCCAAAAAAACAGTTTCAGAAAGACCAAAAAAAAGTTTACGTTCAGCCACAAGTGCGTGCTGTCATTTGTCCAGGACAAGTGGGAGAGGGGGGCGCTGGGGTGCTCCATGGTGTGGGCGTTGGAGCAGGAGTGTGGGGGAGGAAAGGGCAGGCAGTAGGGGGCCTGGGCAGAGTTCACCCCGCGGCCTGGTCGTCGAAGTGGGACCGCAGGGACTCCCGGACCCGGGTCCCCTCGGGGTCCACCTGCCGACTGGGGGCAGCAGGCGGCTGGACGTGTGCCCTGGCGGCCTCCGCAGCCCAGCCCTGCAGAAAGGTCTCCCCCTTGCTCTCTACCAAATTGTGCAGGGCGCAGCAGGCACCCACAATCTGGGGGATGTTGTTGGGGCCCGCATCCAGGCGAGTCAGGAGACATCTCCAGCGTCCCTTCAGGCGGCCAAATGAGCGCTCCACCACCTGGCGCGCACGGTTCAGGCGCTCGTTGAAACGGTCCTGGCTAGCGGAGAGATGGCCCATGTAGGGGTGCATGAGCCACGGCCGGAGGGGGTAGGCCGCATCTGCGATGACGCAGAAGGGCATGGTGGTGTCCCCCAGAGGGATCTCCCGCTGGGGGATGTAGGTCCCCGCCTCCAGCCGGCGGCACAGGCCCGAGTTCCGGAAAACCCGGGCGTCGTGGGTGCTGCCAGGCCAGCCCACGTAAATGTCCTGGAAACGTCCCCAGCTGTCCACCAAGGCCTGGAGGATGACAGAATGGTAGCCCTTGCGATTGAGGTATCGTCCGCCACTGTGATGCGGGGCACGGATGGGGATGTGAGTCCCATCCAGAGCCCCGAAGCAGTTGGGGAAGCCCAGGGTGACAAAGGCGGTGATGGTGGCATGTGGGTCCCCCAGCCTCACGAGCCTGTGCAGGAGCATAGCGTTGATGGCACGCACAACCTGCAGAGAAAGCACATGGGACGGCACCAATGAGGGGTGAGCAGGGTGTGCGTGGCCCTGCCCTGCCCTGCCCTGGCCCCCCTGCCGTGGCCCCCCTGCCCTGCTCTGTCCCCCCTGCTCTGGCCCCCCTGCCCTGCCCTGGCCCCCCTGCCCTGGCCTCCCCCTGTGGGTTCGCTTACCTCCATGAAGACAGCCCCGATGGTGGCCTTTCCGACACCAAACTGCTGTCCCACGGATTGGTAGCTGTCCGGAGTGGCCAGCTTCCAGACAGCGATGCCGACCCGTTTCTGCACCGTGAGGGCACGCCGCATGGCAGTGTCCTGGTGCCTGAGTGCGGGGGTGAGCCACTGGCACAGCTCCAGGAATGTCTGCCAGGTCATCCTGAAGTTCCTGAGCCAGTGGTCGTCGTCCCACTCCCCAAGCACCAGCCGCTCCCACCAGTCGGTGCTGGTGGGGTAGCTCCACAGCCGCCGGCGTGTGAGGCGGGGGGTGGAGCGGGGTGCTGCAGGGGTAGGGGTTGAGCCCTGCTGCCCTGGGGGCATCTCCTCCCCTGGGGCAAGGAGGTGCTCAGCTGCCTCCCACATGGCATGAGTCAGGGCAAGCCCTGCTCCTGCAGGGAGGGCTGGGTGGACCTCTAGCTGCTGCTGCTGCTGCTGCTGCTGGGGGTCCATGACTGCGGCGCCCGGGGTCTGTGTGCCTATGGCTCCTCAGACCGCGTGCTGTGCAGGCTGAGTGTGTCTGGGAGGGGCCCTTTAAGGGAGCGGCTAGCTGTTGCCCCGGAAGCGCTAGTCCGCCCATTGACCCTGTCTGCAGCTGTGCCTGGCATCCCTATTTCGATGTGTGCTATTTGGGCGTGTAGACGTTCCTCGCTGCGCCTATTTTGATGTTGGGCTGAGCAACGTCGATGTTGAACATCGACGTTGCCGGCCCTGGAGGACGTGTAGACGCTATTCATCGAAATAGCCTATTTCGATGTTGCAACATCGAAATAGGCTACTTCGATGTAGGCTTCACGTGTAGACGTAGCCCAGGACTCCTGTGACTCCCCAGAGTCTACTGGTGAGTCCCCCATGGGCTTGCAGCAGTAGGGCAAGCTGCACCAGAAGAAGGGCCCCTCCTGGACAAAGGCAGGATGTGAAGCTACACCTGGCCCTGGGGCTGAATGAGGTGGCCCCACCACAGCACCTCATGGACACTGCCCCCACCTCCTGTGGACCCACAGGAGGAGACAGGTCCATCAGGCACCACCAGCCCCACACCGGAAGACCAGGGCACTGAGGCCAAGGGCAATGACGAGGGGTCCAGCAATGTAACCCTTGTTATCATGTTCCCTCTGGGACAACTGGTTGGGCCGCTTCCAGCCAAGTGTCAACTGAGCTCCTAGAGGTAGCAGTTGGTAGGTACTGGGTGTTTGGGATGTCATAAAGCCTGGGGATGGGCCCCCTCTGAACAGCCCCACGTTCCACATGCCCAAGGAAGGAGGGGGCCACTGAACCCAGCCCAACCCTCACTATGCAGGAACCATTCTACACCAGGGATTCCATGGGGCTCCCCAGGCCACTGGACAGCAGGGGAGCAGGCTGGGGGCAGCGGAATGGGAGCTCTGACCCCTGGAGTCATGACACAGGATTCACGGGCCATCTCTGTCCCTTTCTGTCTCCACAGATCTGCCATCCGGGAGCCACTCCAGCCCGGTGTCAGACCAGCTTGCAGCTGCAGAAGGCCAGGAGCCTGCCTCCTCACCCCAGCCTGCATCTCCACAGGGCTACCGCTCAGCCACATGACAGTGACAATGGAAGGATGAGGAGGTAGCTGCCAACCGGGTGGTTATGCGGAAGATGACCTCTGTCCACATGGTTTCTGCAGAGGGAAGATGACCACATGGTTTCTGCAGAGGGAAGTCGTGTCTAACTAATCTATTAGAATTCTTTGAAGGGGTTAATAAACATGTGGACAAGGGGCACCCAGTGGACATAATATACCTAGATTTCCAGAAAGCCTTTGACACGGTCCCACACCAAAGGCTTTTATGTAAATTAGGTGGTCATGGGATAGGAGGAAAGATCCTTTCATGGATCAGGAATTGGTTAAAAGACAGAAAACAAAGGGTGGGAATAAATGGTAAATTTTCACAATGGAGGAGGGTAACTAGTGGTGTTCCCCAGGGGTCAGTCCTGGGACCGATCCTGTTCAACTTGTTCATCAATGATCTAGAAAATAAGGTAAGCAGTGAGGTGGCAAAGTTTGCAGATGACACCAAGTTGTTCAGGACAGTCAAAACCAAAAGGGATTGTGAAGAACTACAAAAAGATCTCAGCAAACTGAGTGATTGGGCAGCAAAATGGCAAATGAAATTTAATGTGGGTAAGTGTAAGGTAATGCATGTTGGAAAAAATAACCCAAATTACATGTACTACATGATGGGGTCAAATTTAGCTACGACAGATCAGGAAAGGGATCTTGGAGTTATAGTGGATAGTTCTCTGAAGACATCCACGCAGTGTGCAGCGGCAGTTAGTAAGGAAAATAGGATGTTAGGAATTATTAAAAAAGGGATCGATAATAAGACAAAAGATATCATACTTCCCCTATATAAAACTATGGTACGCCCACATCTTGAGTACTGCGTGCAGATGTGGTCTCCTCACCTCAAAAAAGATATATTGGCATTAGAAAAGGTTCAGAAAAGGGCGACTAAGATGATTAGGGGCTTGGAACGGGTCCCATATGGGGAGAGGCTAGAGAGACTGGGACTTTTCAGTTTGGAAAAGAGGCGATTGAGGGGCGATATGACAGAGGTATATAAAATCATGAATGGTGTGGAGAAAGTGAATATAGAAAAATTATTTACCTTTTCCCATAATACAAGAACTAGGGGACACCAAATGAAATTGATGGGTAGTAGGTTCAAAACTAATAAAAGGAAATTTTTCTTCACACAGCGCACAGTCAACCTGTGGAACTCCTTGACCGAGGAGGCTGTGAAGGCCAGGACTCTATTAGGGTTTAAAAAAGAGCTTGATAAATTTTTGCAGGTTAGGTCCATAAATGGCTATTAGCCAGGGATAAAGTATGGTGCCCTAGCCTTCAGAACAAGGGCAGGAGATGGATGGCAGGAGATAAATCACTTGATCATTGTCTTCTGTTCTCCTTCTCTGGGGCACCTGGCATTGGCCACCGTCGGCAGATGGGATGCTGGGCTGGATGGACCTTTGGTCTGACCCAGTATGGCCATTCTTATGTTCTTATGTTCACTGTGCTTCAGGACTGGCTGGTGATGGAGTGTGAGGTGTAAGTGCAGGTGTCGGGGGAGGGGGGGGCCTGTGGCTACCTGCCTCACTCAACTTCCTGCTCCCTTGCCAGCCTGACCTACAGCAGCCCCCATGCATGCATCAGCCCTCCCCACAGCAGCCCGTCTTCAAGCAGACCTGTCCCTAATCGACCGTACGGAACTGGGCCATTGGCTCTTGGCCAGTGCAGGCCCACTGGCAGTGGCCCCAGCGGCCCCCCCTGCACACCCTGGAAAGGATGAACCTGCAGAACCCCCACCTCACCCCTACCTCCCTCTGGTCCCACCCCCTTCCTAATCTCACAGAGGGCCCTGGTCTTAGGGAGACAGAGGCACCCACTGCCACTGCAGCTCCCAGCCCTCCATGATGGTGGGTGATTGAGCCCTCCCCAGCCCTGGCCCCCTCCTCCAAGTTCAGTCCCTCACTGTTGCCCCATGCATCCTTCTTCTACATAGTTTCCCCCTTGTAAATAGGTTCCTTCATTGTTTTTTTTTTTTTGTGAAAAAACATATTTATTCCCACAAACCCCAGTAAATGTTAACATTCTAACCAATCCCGAGTCCCTAGTGCATGGTGGAGGAGTGTTGTTGGGGACTGGGAGGGTGTGTGTGCGGTGTGGGGGTGATAGGTAGGGGAGCAGGGATGGGATAATGTGAAGGGTGGCTGGGAAGGTCAGTGTGGGCCCCAGAAAAGGCTTCACAAAGGGCCTTTGGGACCCTCACTCCAGTCATTCAGGCCTGATAGCATGGGGCAGCAGATGGCTGCTTGTACCTGGCTCCCCAGGTCTGCAGCCCACTCCTGTCTGTTCTTCACAATATTGTGGAGAGCACGACAGGTGGCAACCACCATGGGCATGTTTGGGAGGCTGATGTCCAGCCTTGTGAGAAGACAGTGAAACCTTCTCTTTAACCTCCCAAATGCCCACTAAATGATGCCCCTGGCATGGTTGAGGCAGCTGTTAAAAAGCTCTTAGGAAGAGGTGGTGCATCCTGTGTAGGGCCGCATGAGGCACTGGTGCAGCGGGTATGCAGCGTCAGCCACAATACAGGCGGGCATCTTGATGTCCCCCAGTGGTAGGTCCTGTGGCGGGACATTCATGCCTTCCTCCATCCAGCATTCCAGCCATGAATTTTGGAACACCCAGGCATCAAGTGCCTTGCCCAACCACCCCACACAGACATCCATGAAGCTGCCCCTTGCATCAACCAGGGCCTGGAGGACCACCAAGTGGTACCTCCTCCTGTTCACATAGGCATTCCCCCTGTGGTCTGGGGCCCGGACTGTGATGTGGGTTCTGTCCATCTTGCCAAAACAGTTCAGGAACCCCAGCTCTGCAAATCCAGCGAGGGCAACATCCAGGTCCCCAACGTTGATGATGCAGCGAAGGAGCACTTTGTTTATGGCTCGAACAATCTGCATCAGATGGAAGAAAGACATGTCCATGGATGCCAGGCTGGGTGGTCCCCTTTGCCTCCTCCCCAGCAGGGCCCCCTTCCTCTTCCCTGGCAGGGCCCCTTTCCCACCTCCCCTTTCGCAGTAGCCCCCTCCCCAGGTGGGTCTATGGTCTGAGCCAGGCTTACCTCAATCAGGACTGCCCCAATGGTGGACTTGCCCACCCCAAACTGATGGCCGATGGGCCAGTGGCTGTCTGGGGTGACCAGCTTCCACAGCATTATTGCCACTGTCTTCTGCACAGGGAGCACAGGCCAATTCTTGTGTCGTGGTACTGAAGAACTGGGGCGAGCCAGTGGCAGAGCTCCTTGAATGTCCGTCTGGTCACGCAGAAGTTTCTCAGCCACCGCTTGTCATCCCGGCCCCCAGCACTATCCAGTCCCACCATTCTGTGCTGGTGGGGAAGGCCCATCAGTGCCAGATAAACGGGGGCCGGGGGTGAGGCAGCAGGGCCCAGGCCAGAGCCTGCAGGATGGGGCCCATGTGACTGGCCCTGCTGTGCTGCTGGAAGATGGCAGAAAGCACCATTTCCAGGAGCCTGGCTACAGCAAAGAGGAGATTCCCCCTGAGTTAGCAGCTGGTGAGTCATCTTGTCCCTGGCTAGCTCTGTTCCCTAGCCCATGGTCTGCCCTGCTATGTGCAGCCTGGCTGCCTTGAGCATGTGCGATGTGGGGGGTTTTGAGAGGGGTCGTTTAAGGGAGTGGCTGGCTGCGAGCCCGGAAGGGCTTGTCAGCCATGAGACCCCTATCCACATAGTTTCCTGACTCTTATTTTGAAATAAGGGCTAATGGTGTGTAGATGCTGCTTTTTGAAGTACTGGGACACTATTTCAAAATAAGGGCTGAGTATTTGGTGTGTGTAGACATGCAACTTTTGACATAGGCAACTTCAAAATTACTGTGTAGTGTAGACATAGCCTTAGTGTTTTGAGCATGTAATGAACTAGATTAATAAACACTAGACAGTCTCAATGAGAAAATACTTCATTCCTGTTTCACATGAACATTTACAATCTCCCACTTTAATAAACTGATAAATGGGGGAAGGAGCACTGTACAAATATGTGTTTAGTGACGGTATTAGTTGTCTTTTTTTGCATCTCGTGTTTTTCTGATTTCTGTATCTCATCTTCGTATTAGTATTCTGATTTCTGTGTCTCATCATGGTATTAGTATTAAGCCGCGTCTACACTAGCCGGCTATTTCAAAGTAGCCGTGCCAACTTCGAAATAGCGCCCGCCGTGTCTACACATGCTGAGCGCTATTTCGAAGTTGAAATCTACTTAAGGCGGCGAGACGTCGAAGTCGCTATCCTCATCAGGAGATGGGAATAGCGCCCTACTTCGATGTTGAACGTTGAACGTCGAAGTAGGGCACGTGTAGACGATCCACATCCCACAACATCGAAATAGTGGGGTCCTCCATGGCGGCCATCAGCTGAGGGGTTGAGAGACGCTCTCTCCAGCCCCTGAGCTCTATGGTCGCCGCGTGCAGCAGCCCCTTAAAGCTAACCACACCCTTATTTCCTGTGCAGGAAGCTGAGAGCTCGTGCAGGCAGCAGCACAGTCGTGTGCCCAGCCTGCATGTCCCTCAGCAGCCCCAACCCACCACCCTGCACCCCATGGCATCCAGCCAGCCCCCCAAGCGCCCACAGGGCACCCCCCGCAAGGGGACCCAGGGCTCCCAACCTGCCAGCCAGTGGGGGAGGAGGCAGTGGGGCCCCTCCTGGATGGAGGCCGAGATCCGGGACCTGCTGGGGCTCTGGGGCGAGGAGGAGGTGCTCCAGGTAATGGGGAGCAAGAGGCGGAACGCGGATGCATTTGCTTGGCTGGCTGAGGGCCTGGCTGCCCGGGGTCACCTTGCCCGCACTCCTGACCCCATCAGGAGTAAGGTAAAGGAGCTGCGGCAGGTTTACACCCGGGCCTGGGACACGGCCAGCCGATCTGGGGCCGCCCCCGTCGCTTCCCCTTTTACAGGGAGCTCAGGACCATCCTGGGCCCCCAGTACAGCTCCTCCCCCTCCAGCCATGCTTGACACATCGGCTGATGAGCCCCAGCAGGCCCCGGAGACGGAGTCCACCCCAGAGTCCAGCCCTGCACCCCAGCCCCCCCCCAGGAGCCCACCCCTGGGACACTGGAGGAGGAGGAGGGGGCCTCCAGCAATGGGGGGCTCCAAATCTACCTCCCCTCCCACAGCTCCAGCAGGGCGTCTGCCCGATGGCTGTCCCCTGACCGTGGGAGTGGACCGTCAGGTATGTACCCCCCTGGTGCACACCCCCGGGGTTAAGGGGCGGGGACAAGAGACATAACCAGGGCCTTCCAACCAGGGCACACCCTAACCCTTCCCACTTAAGCTGTGTCTACACGTGCACGCTACTTCGAAGTAGTGGCACTAACTTCGAAATAGCGCCCGTCGCGGCTACACGCGTCGGGCGCTATTTCGAAGTTAACTTCGATGTTAGGCGGCGAGACGTCGAAGTCGCTAACCTCATGAGGGGATCGGAATAGCGCCCTACTTCGACGTTCAACGTCGAAGTAGGGACCGTGTAGACGATCCGCATCCCGCAACGTCGAAATTGCTGGGTCCTCCATGGCGGCCATCAGCTGGGGGGTTGAGAGATGCTCTCTCTCCAGCCCCTGCGGGGCTCTATGGTCACCGTGGGCAGCAGCCCTTAGCCCAGGGCTTCTGGCTGCTGCTGCGGCAGCTGGGGATCCATGCTGCAGGCACAGGGTCTGCAACCAGTTGTCGGCTCTGTGTATCTTGTGTTGTTTAGTGCAACTGTGTCTGGGAGGGGCCCTTTAAGGGAGCGGCTTGCTGTTGAGTCCACCCTGTGACCCTGTCTGCAGCTGTGCCTGGCACCCTTATTTCGATGTGTGCTACTTTGGCGTGTAGACGTACCCTCGCAGCGCCTATTTCGATATGGTGCCGCGCAACGTCGAAGTTGAACATCGACGTTGCCAGCCCTGGAGGACGTGTAGACGTTATTCATCAAAATAAGCTATTTCGATGTTGGCTTCACGTGTAGACATAGTCCTAGTGATTCAAAAGGGTCTGGGACTCCCAGGTGCTGCTAATGCAGTGGCAGAGGTGACTGGAGCTCTTGGCCTTTTAAATTGTCACCATGGTGCTGCACAACACCTTCCAGGAGGCTCCGAGGGCTTGTGGGGGAGGGAATAGAAGTTTGCAGGGGGGTGCCCTCCAACCCCTTTCACATGAGGCCATGCCCCTCCTGGGAGTGCAGAGCTGCCCGTCCCCCCCACACACACACCTTGCCCCCGGGGAAATATGTTGGCCTCACTGAATAGCTCTTTCCCTCACTGTCTATTGCTTTTGACCACCAAACATATATGGGAACCTCTGGCCTTGTATCAGATCTCTGACTAATCTTTACGTTTAACAAATTATAGAATCATAGAATACTAGGACTGGAAGGGACCTCGAGAGGCCATGAAGTCCAGCCCCTTCCCTAATGGCAGGACCAAGTACTGTCAAAACCATCCCGATAGACATCTATCTAACTTGTTCTTAAATATCTCCAGCAATATCTCCAAAACCTCCTATGGCAATTTATTCCACTGTTTGACTACCCTGACAGTTAGGAACTTTTACCTAATGTCCAACCTAAACCTCCCTTGCTGCAGTTTAAGTCTATTGCCCCTTGCTCTATCCTCAGAGGTCAAAAAGAACAAGTTTTCTCCCTCCTCCTTATGACACCCAACTGTTTCGGAGGATAGGGTCATAATTCAAAATGATCTGGATAAATTGAAGAAATGGTCTGAGATAAACAGGATGAAGTTTAATAAGGACAAATGCGAAGTGCTCCACTTGGGAAGGAACAATCAGTTTCACACATACAGAATGGGTAGAGACTGTCTAGGAAGGAGTGTGGCAGAAAGGGATCTAGGGGTTATATTGGCCACAAGCTAAATATGAGTCAACAATGTGGTGCTGTTGCAAAAAAAACCAAACTTGATTCTGGGATGCATTAACAGGTGTGTTGTGAGCAAGATGTGAGAAGTCATTCTTCTGCTCTACTCTGTGCTGGTTAGGCCTCAGTTGAAGTTTTGTGTCCAGTTCTGGGCACTGCATTTCAAGAAAGAAGTGGAGAAATTGGAGAGGGTCAAGAAAAGAGCAACAAGAATAATCAAAAGTCTAGAGAACAATACACATGAAGGAAGGCTGAAATAACTGGGCTTCTTTAGTTTGGAAAAGAGAGGATTGAGGGGGGACATGAAAGCGGTTTTCAGGTATCTAAATGGGTGTCATAAGGAGGAGGGAGAAAAACTTGTTCTTCTTGGTCTCTGAGGATAGAACAAGAAGCAGTGGGCTTAAACTGCAGCAAGGGAAGTTTAGGTTGGATATTAGGAAATAGTGCCTAACTGTCAGGGTGGTCAAACACTGGAATAAATTGCCTGGGAAGGTTGTAGAATCTCCACATCCAGAGATATTCAAGAACAGGTTAGATAAATGTCTGTCAGGGATGGTTTAGACAGTACTTGGTCCTGCCTTGAGGGCAGGGGGCTGGACTCGATGACCTCTCGAGTTCCCTTCCAGTCCTAGTATTCTATAATTCTGTGATTCTATGACCATCAGACTATCCAGAGTGACAGATGCTCTGTCTCTCTTTCACCTTCCTGATGAATACTAAGTCTGAACTGATATGTTTCTGTGAAACTTTCAGTCAGAAATATTCCAATAAGTTTTGCTTAGCATACCAGCATCTGTCTCCATTTTTTTGTGATGCAATGAAACTAATAACCTATAGAAAGCTCTGTAATGAGGTAGGTTTTATACAAATGGAATGGCAAAGGTGTCCCATTGAAGAAGAATACCTGGAAGTGTGGATGAAAAGTTATTTTATGAAGAATAATTCAAGATTTAGATTGTAATAGTGCACTGAAAAAGCTGGGTACTTTCTAACCACAAGAAAGTCATAGTCCCTTGTGAGAAAACAAAATATGTAGGGAAAGACGAAAGTAAACAACATACACACAAAATCGGCTGGGTGTTTTTGGGCCCATACCTTGTTATTTCCCTGCTTTGTTTTACTCTGCATATGAACTAGACTCAGCTGTCCTACTGTCTAGTCAAAGTGGCTAAGTATACACTCGTTGTGGCAGCTGCTGGTTCAATCTCTGGGCTCACTGAGATAGCTACAGCCCTGCCCCACTCAGGTGTAGCTCCTGATCACTACCTAGCCCTGGTTCAGTTACTTACCCCCTCTGGTGTCTCAACAGCACAAAACAGCTGGCAGGCTCCAGAACTCCTGATGGTGATGAGACTCCTGGGATGGAGTACCTCCTTTCTGGGGATGGAGGGAGTTTCTTAATGTGCCATGCCCACTAGGAAATTTTGTAGAAAGTTACATCCCAAGAGAGAGATGTGGCTGGGATTTATGCCCCCAGAGTCTTGGCTCTCCAAGAAAGTGTTAGGAGAGAAAGAAAGCTTGCCTGTGAGCCAAGTGCAGCTGGCAGTGGCTGCAGCCAAAAGACGAAAGAGTTACAAATTAGTCTATTATTTTAAAAATACTCTTTTTTAAAAAATCCAACTGTAATTCCTTCACTGGGCCTCTTCTTAAGTCATAGGAAGTAAGACATTCTGCAAATAACCAACCTTTTCTAGGGTATGCTGGATTGAATGGGGGCTGCATGACATCACTAGAGGAAGCACAAAATTGGAACGTGGTGCTTCAGATGTGGGTTTATTACATTGCCAGTTAGCATTACCAGACATCCTGGCATCTTTCTCGAAAATAGAGACGGTCCTAACAGATACGTGGAGCCAAGCTTGATAGTTTTCTAAAGCTATTACAATGTTACCTATCACCTATTACTGTGCCAGTGCACTATGCATTAGCCAATTATAGTAAACTGTATGAAAAAATAGTTAGTGCTTCTATAACTGCTATACTCTGGACAAGAAAGGATCACATCTTATTATGCTAGTCATCCCATTACAAAACTCACATTAACTTTCGTTGTAACTGGAGTTCTACATGAGGGAATAAGGCCAGGAGCAGCCAATGAAGGGATTTTGCAAAGTGGACATCCAAAATTTACCAGAATAGGTAAAGAAGATTGTTGGTTGCCTCTTTTTTAAACATCTGCAAAAACAGGCTTAAATAGAAAATGCCGAAAGATGTAGCTATGGAGGATTTATGTTGACCACTGGAATGAATATAGGCATTCCATTGGTTTTATAAACATATCTTTATCTAAGTATATATTTTGCCTCCTGTACTAACCTACTTCATTGATCTTTTCATACTTTTTAGCAGAAAAAGAAACCCTAAATAGCAGCAATGTTTTAAGCATGTGGTTCACATATACTATAAATGTTTTGTTTTGACTTCCTTTCAGCTAGGCTTAAACTAAGACTTCTAAGAATGCTTTATGAATTCTTGCCACATTAAATAACTTGTTTTGACTCAAAGACCGTACTCTAAAATAGTTCTCTTGTGTAAACAAAATGACATCATGAGGTGGGGAGGAACTTGGCCATTTAGGACCAGTTCTGTTCAATATCTTCATTAACGATTTAGATATTGACATAGAAAGTACACTTTTTAAGTTTGCAGATGATACCAAGCTGGGAGGGGTTGCAACTTCTTTGGAGGATAGGGTCATAATTCAAAAGGATCTGGATAAACTGGAGAAATGGGCTGAGGTAAACAGGATGAAGTTTAATAAGGACAAATGCAAAGTGCTCCACTTAGGAAGAAACAATCAGTGTCACACATACAGAATGGGAAAGGACTGCCTAGGAATGAGTACAGCAGAAAGGGATCTAGGGGTTATAGTGGACCACAAGCTAAATATGAGTCAACAGTGTGATGCTGTTGCAAAAAAAGCAAACATGATTCTAGGATGCATTAAGAGGTGTGTTGTGAACAAAACACGAGAAGTTATTCTCCCGCTCTACTCTGCGCTGGTTAGGCCTCAGCTGGAGTACTGTGTCCAGTTCTGGGCTCCGCAGTTCAGGAAGGATGTGGAGAAATTGGAGAGGGTCCAGAGGAGAGCAACAAGAATGATCAAAGGTCTAGAGAACATGACCTATGAAGAAAGGCTGAAAGAATTGGGCTTGTTTAGTTTGGAAAAGAGAAGATTGAGGGGGGACAAGATAGCAGTTTTCAGGTATCTAAAAGAGTGTCATAAGGCAGAGGGAGGGAACTTGTTCTTCCTTGCCTCTGAGGATAGAACAAGAGGCAATGGACTTAAATTGCAGCAGGGGAGGTTCAGGTAGGACATTAGAAAAAAGTTCCTAACTGTCAGGGTGATCAAACACTGGAACGAATTGCCAAGGGAGGTGGTAGAATCTCCATCACTGGAGATATTTAAGAAGAGGTTAGATAGATGGCTTTCAGGGATGGTCTAGAAAGTGCTTGGTCCTGCCATGAGGGCAGGGGGCTGGACTCTATGGCCTCTCGAGGTCCCTTCCAGTCCTACTCTTCTATGATTCTATGATTTAATCTGGAAAATTGTTAAAATGATAATTTGAACTCCATTTTAACAGTGAATTGTTTTTATTGTTCACAGAGTCTAACATCCTTTCTCACTTTCAACAAGCTCTCACATGTTCCTGTTGAAATAATACATGCCCTACTGTCTTTGTGTGTGGTGATGATGCTTTGAAGAAGTAAAATAAATATGTGCTAAAATGAAATCTAACTTTTATCCAAGAGCATAAAACAACATTAACAAACAAAGAGCAGAAAGTTAGAAATCTAAAATACTCAGTATTTCTGGTCTATTAGAGAGTATTTGCCTTATAGATTGTTTGAATCCATACAGCCAGTTTCATTAAGCCTAAAAAATCTTTGTTTAATCCTAGGCTACTGAACAGATAAATTAAAAATCTTCTATATGTTCTGTTCAAATTCATAAGGACCTCAGTTATTCTCATAAAAGTTACATTTGATTAAGTAAATAATACATTTTACTGAAAAATGATGCCTGATTACATTTTCACTCAGTTCTACAAGAAATGTTTTACATCATGTTAGCTGCACTGGAGAAAACTGTGTGCCCTTACAGGCTGGCTGGCATAATGGATTTGACAAGCTTTTGATAAACGATATTTGATTAAAACTTACCCTCATCTAATATTCTGCAATGACAAGGAATGACACGTAACTGTTGAGTTGCTAAAATTAGACAAAAGTTAGTTCGGGACTCTAGAAGCTCACCTTAGCTTCAGATAGCTAGACAGCAAGCCACCTTTCTGCACTGGGTTTGTAGCATGCTGCTTTAAGCATAAATGAGTTTTAATGGTTTTGCCTATCAGACTAGTTAGCAAAGAGCCCTTTGCTCTTGTCAGAAATTAATGCCTTGATCAAATTTCAAATAACTGACAAAAGCTGGAAATTAAATCCCACTAAATTAGAATATCCTTTGGTGGTCTTAACAAGGCAATGGCACATGGCAGTGTGCTTTACAGCAAAGTCATGCCTGATGGCTCTCCAAATACCTTTAATCATCAAGGGTCTATTCTCTTTCACTCAGTTGATAGCATGGATACATCTGTGTGAGCTGCCATTGCTAACCCGCTCAGAGATGCAAGCCTTTATAGTAAATGTATGCACTCATAGCCAGGGTACATTTTTCTCCCATTATACTTTTATGACTTGCTTCTCTGCCACCACCCCTTTCTTTCTTGTTCCCCTTCATTGTTTCCGTCTTTCCTCTTTCTGTAATCAGGCGGTGCCCCTCCCTGTGTGCTCTTTCCTACTTCCCTCCCTGAAGAATTGTTTAGTCTTCAATATTCACTCAATCTTTTCCCTTTCTAGATCCATCCTAACCTTGGCCTTCCTCCTCAGACTGCCAACAAGCTAATAATAGAAACAAACTTCTAGCATAATCTTTCTTTTTTTTTTGTATGCGTCCCCAGTAAACTGCAATTAGGCCAGAAATTTATCTCACACAGATTACCCAACTAGCATTCAGAATATAATTACTTTGGTCCTGGTAATTAATATTTGGTAAAAAGTGGCAGATTAAAGTTTAAATGGGCCTAAAGTAACTGCTATAAACATGTGCAGTCAACTCTGTAGTTGAATTAATTTCATCCTTAGGAAACAAGGCAAAGTGGTTACTTTTTAAATGGCTTCCATGCCTTTACAGGGTCTTGTACCATTATGTATCAGAAAATTGGCATCAGATGTTGGAAAGATTTAGACTGAAAATTAGTTCAAGTTATGAATATCATGTCCACTTACACTACAAAGAATTAAAGTGAGTGGAGGGCTCTTTAGATTCTGTGCAAGGTTCTGTGTCACATGCTCCATTCAATAAGGTAATCAAAGTGATTAGGGAGTGTAAGAAAAGCTCATTAATGCCTGAGCCACATGCGGAGGCTGCTTCTACACTTACATCTCCCATCAGAGGGGCAAAGATAATGAGGCAATTTGAAGCAGGATAATGAGGCGCTAACATGAATATTCAGAACCTCATTAGTATAATGGCAGCCATGTGTATTTTGAAGTGCAGGCTTCAAACTGCAGATTGACTATGTAGATGTGGGCAGCCTTCGAAATAGGCGCCCCACTTCAACATTCCCTTGCTCCCCTCTAGTTTTGAACTGGAAGAGCATTGTACACATTTGGTTATTAAGAACTAAAGTTCTGGCAGAATCAGAGAAATGTGTAAGAGATGTTGCAAGCCAAAAAAGTGACTAGGATGAAAATTTAGCCCAGGGATAGGTAGGATCAGTTGTCCTTCCACCTCTGCCAGACAGCCTGGCTGAGATTACAAAACATCTTTTCCATTAGGCCAGCATTAGCAAAGTGTCTGAAGGAAGCAATTTTTGTCAGTTTCTAGCTAATTACAATAAAAGTAATTTCAAGGCTTGCAGTTATTAACAGAAACCCCCCGCCTCCCACACACGCCTTTTTTTTTTTTTTTTTTAATCTCTGACCCAACAAGCAGCTGAAACCTGAACTTGGAGAAGTTGAATGTTAGGAAAATCTACAACAATTCTCAAACACACCACACTCAAACAAGGTGAATGGATGGTACACATTCCCAAGCCTTCTCTTTATTCCCATAACTCACATATCAGCACTGTTATAGAAGATAAGAGCTGGAAGGGCATTGCACATATCCAGAACTATCAAGTGGGAGTAGGGAGGTAAATGCTGAGGTAAAACCAGTGATGAAATTTTATACCCACTTGTGATGTTCATGAAGTTCACAGCTCAACAAATACATTAATAAATTGGAGAGGGGTTAAAAAAGTTGCAAACATGATAGGAAATCTGGAAATTGAGCCTTACAAGAGATAAAAATAATTAGCTATGAATTTATGAAATAAGCACACACTAAACATGGAAGTGGTACCATGTAGATGAGAGCTCTCACATCAGACTATATGGCCATATTTGGACACCAGCACTGGTTAAATTTAGTCAGTTTGAGAAGCCATTTGTTATGTCAATACTGGAGAGAAAGTGCTGCTGAAGCCAAGTGGGAATTTTGGATTTTGTAGCCACATTATGGTCCCTTTATACCATCTGAGTGATGCAAAGGGGCTGCAATTCAGCCACTGATTTCCAGCAGAGAATTCTCCTGGGGTAGGAATACACAGAGCCAGCTCCAGGTGGCAAGCCTCTGTTCAGGCTATGGGGAGTTTGGGGTGTGTGGCAGAGCAGAGGCCTTACCCGAAGGCAATCCTTCTCTAGCATCAGGTCCATGAAAGCCCCAAAATCTAAGGCAGACTTTAAAGCTGTCTGTCATATTTGAAGGTACTTCACTGGGTAGATTTAGTCCATAGAAAAGATCAGGCTTATTTAAAATGACACAATGTAGATCAGAATAAAATCTGACAGAAGGGGTAACATAGGGGAAAACTGGATAGAAACTCCTAACTTAGAGGCTTTTGAAAACTTTTCCATCTGTTTTCTTGTGAGGATTATTTTCATAACAGTGAAATGCAATGTATTTACTGATTAATGTACATAATCCATCTCTGGTATTGTAATTTTCTAAGAAACTGGTGTTGGTTTCACATGTTTATGCAAAGAGGAGGTTGTTAAAGGCACTGGTAGACTACTGTGATGGGGTTCGGGGTCTCCCAAGCTCTGCACCCTGTCTGCAGGCAGGACTGACGCACACTCAGCAGGAGAACAGTGGGTTTATTAGCCAACAGGGCACAGCATCTTACAGGAGAGTCGGTGCAGCAATCAGAGACAGCCAGTCCAATCCATGTTGGGGAGAGGAGGCCCCGAGGGATCCCCAGGGCTGGGGCCTTGCCCCCTCCTTTGTCTCTCTCTCTCCCAGCCCAGACTCCCCTGCTTTCCAACTCCCAGTTCCAATTCAAACTCCTCAGGCTCCACCTCCTCCATTGTCTGCAGTACAAAGGTGTCACCTGGTCGCCAAGGTTACCCTCAGCAGGAGCCCCACACCCTCTGAGAGCCACTCACGTACACACATGTATCCCCCACTCCATCACAATTTCTAATATTGAAATGCTTATTTTCCAAAACTGGAAGCTCTAATACATAATAAAAACTAAAATAGCACCAAGCCTGAGATGAAGTAGATTAATAATATTTTCATTAATTTTCCAATGCAATTTAAAAAAAAAAACTACTTTATGTCCTCTGGTATCTCCATGGCCCAGCTGCTGAATTTGTATGTTAAAAAGGTAAATTGGAGTCTCTCAAATTCTCAGGTAATGGTCAGGACTTTTTTCACAAGCCACATGTGATTTTGGATACATCAATATTTGACGGTTCATCTTTATATGTTGCGAACTTCTGAAAATCCATTCTCAGAAAATCAGCCAGGTTTTAGTTATCACAGAATCACAGAATCATAGGGCTGGAAGGGACCTCAGGAGGTCATCTGGTCCAGTCCCCTGCTTCAAGCAAGATCAACCCCCACTAAGTCATCCCAGCCAGGACCTTGTCAAGCCCGGACTTAAAAACCTCGAGAGATGGAGAATCCACCACCTCTCTAGGCAACGTATTCCAGTGCTTCACCACCCTCCTGGTGAAGTAGTTTTTCCTAAATCTTGAGTCAGATTATCTTGAGTAAGACTTCAAAAAGATCAATAATCACTTTTCAAAAAAATGGCCAGTAAGACAAGCAATAGAAAATCAGAAAAGGAAAGAAGTTAGGGATGAAACATTGGCCTCAAAATAGTCAGTGTCAAAACTTCCATTGACTTCAGAGTGCCAAGATTTCATCTTAAATAGCAAATAAAAAAGCTACATCTTTTGAAGTTGATTAAAAAGCACAGGAAAAATGAGATTTCAGAGTTTTTACCTTCAGATTAAAACTATAGAAAAGATTAACAGTGAGGGTAAAGTAAAAACATAAAAGGAGAAAACCATGAACCAATCATGCATAATACATCTTTTTAACAATAATAGTTTGGGGGCCCATAATCCTCATCTGGTATAAATCAGTGTAGTGCCCTTGACTTCTACTCATATAGCTTCATTGATTTACAGATTTACATCAGCTGAGGATTTGCTAAAGAGCTTTCAATTTGACCCATCACTTCATGATCATCATATACAATGACACAATCTACTCCAATGCCATGATTTTAGCCTGACTCTTTATTTGCTACTTCAGTCACATTCTCTTTGCCATTAAGACTCTGTCATTTAGTCTATGTTTGGCTTCATCACTAGGCGGCCCCATGTTGTGCACGTTCAGTGGCTAAACCTTGAGAAAATAAAGACCATCTTTGGAAGATGTGATTTGTCATCTCAGCAATTTAAAATTCTTGACATATCCTCTATCTAAGTGTATGGATATCCTGGTCCTCAGCTAAAAAAAAGCATTAGCCAGGCTTGAGTGTATTGCAGTTTTGTGGCAATTTCAACACTCTCATGCCTCCTACCCCGGAACTTTCCTTTGTGCTGTCTAGTCCTCATGAAACCTTCTTGGGATGTGAGCTAGAGAGACTTCTCCTTATTCAAAAGAAAAGATACTCCCTAATGGCTTCTACTGTTTTCACAACTGCCTGAAGCTGCTCCAGCCAGTACAGTTGCAAGGCTTACTGTGTCCCATGGTGTCACAATGTGGAATCAATGCCATTCAAATAGGAAAGATATTTAAAGGAACCAAAGATAATATGATATCTGTATCTGAGGCTGTGTCTACACTATGAGATAAATTCAAATTTAGTAATATCGATTTTATAATTCTGGAATTTATAAATTCAATTTTGACTATCCTCACATTCCCATGTATTCCTCACAAAATCGACTTATTGCTGCCACACTCAACTGGCAAACATTGACTTTTGCAGTAGTACATTGTGGGAAACTTTCCCACAGTTCCTTCATCCCCGTAGCATTCTATGTATGCTTGCTGGTCTTTCACATCATCTTCCCACATTACATTTTCCTCATTCCCGTCATACTAAGCAAACGTTCTTTTTTCCCATTGAAAAGAAGGAAAAGTTGGGCCCCCACACAGGCAGCAAAAATGTCTTTCTTCTGTAGCTGAAGTCTCAATTGGCCATCCACTGAGTGACCCTCCTGCCGTGATTGTACCCGATCCCTGAAAATAACACAGAGACCTTGAAAAGCTAAAATAAAGAGAAGATAGGAAAGTTTTTGAAAAAAGAGAGTTGCTGAGGGGAGGGTCTTTGGCTTTCTGGTGCACTAAAAGGCTTCTGTACACAGGCTGTTCTGTTGTCAGCTGGCCATCCACTGAGTGTCCCACCTCCTGTGATTGCATCCGGTCCCTGAAAATAACATGAAGACCCTGACTGTATTCTCAAAGTTAGAAGAAAGAGGATAGAAAAGATTTTTGTCTTCCCTCCTCACTATGCAGATGTTGCCAGCATGGGGAATAGCAGTGAAATATCATACACTGAACTTATAATGGAAACAGGAATCTCAACTTGCTCCCACCCGTGTTTTTTGGTGTGTCAAAGCATGAAAACAGGTAGGAAATGTTAGGAAAAAATATTTTATAACAGAAATATCAAACCAGCAGGTGTCTGCAATGGGCAACAATCCCCCAAAAATATTTTTGCTGGAGGTGGGGTTTCTCGGGTCTGCAGCTGCAGAGCCAGTTGAAATGTTGAAGTAGTTAAGTAGTCCCCTACCCCACAACTATCAGCCACTAGAGGAGACCTCCTCCCCCACCCCTGGCAGCAGCAAGCCCCCAAGTATCTTGGCCACTGGGGGAGACTTCTCCCCAGCAGCTGCAAGACCCATTGGTCCCTTGCTAGGGGTGTGGGGGAGAGTTCAGTGCAGGGGGCCAGTTCAAGTAGTTCCGCCGACTATCTGAGCCGCTGGGGGAGACTTTCCTTCGGTGGCAGCAAGCCCCCAAGTATTTTAGCTGCCTGGAGAGAGGCCCCCCTACACACACTGGCTGCAAGCCTCACTGGTCCCATGCTACAGGTGTGGGGAGGGTTCATTGGGAGGCCAGTTGAATTAGTTCCCCTGAATATCTTAGCTGTTGGGGGACACTTCCCCCCAGCAGCTGCAAGCCCCTGCAATTCTTTCCTGCCCTTGGAGCCCTAAACATGTGCAAGCTGGAATACGGTGCTACCTGGCATCATGGTCATCTCCAAATGGCAGACACATCCTTTTATGGGATCAGAGGATACCCACATGATGTGGCTGAGCATGGGAAACACCCCAACTGTGTGGCGCCTGTGGGGGAAGAAGGAGGGGTCACGCACAAATGTAAACTGCTGAGAAGTTTCTTGGCTTCTTGTGCAAGCCTGGACCCCACAATAGCTTTGTTTCCACATGGTGTGGTGGGACAGCAGCTGGCACAAGGCAGTGCAGTAAAAAATAAGATGTGCAGAGATAGAACCACACACTCCCTGCAGGGACTATTTGTAATGGGTAGATGCACTCACAGAACCAATAGCAAAGAAAGAAAGACATTCCTCAGGCTCTCATACAAACATGATCTCACAACCACAGGCTTCCTGGTCCTGATCTGACATTCATGAAGGTCTCCCTGTTAGCTAATTCTGATGCAACTGGAGACCAGCGGCCAGAGTGGAGCACTACGGGGAATTGTGGGTTACATATGGGACACCTCTGGAGGCTAATAAATTTGATTTTAAGACATGGTGCTTCCACACTGGCCTTTAATCGAACTTTTGAATTTCAGTTTGACACTATACCCATCAGGTAACAATGATATTATAATCCTGATATTCGTGCTCCCTAAATCAAGCTAATGGTATTTACAGTGAAGACAGCCATGTGGTAATATTGAGCTAAATGCCTTAAATTTGAATTTATCTCATTGGGTAGATGCAGCCTCGGATAAATTTGAACTCCTCCTCCCAGGCCCACTCACTCCAAAAGTGACTGGAATGGGTAAAAGAACTGGGTCCTTTTATGTTCTATTGATGGGCCAAGTCGAGCAACCACTCTGTGTGAATCAGGGGGTGTGTCAGTACGGGAAGGAGCCGGCAGGGGTCCTGACAAAGTCTGCTCTGACAGAGTAATCTTAATGTATGTATATTTTATATATATTTTATGGTGTGCCTTTCTGTGCCTCAGGGAGTCCCTTTGTGAGTCTGTGCTCACGAAACCTCATGCTCAAAACTTTTCTGTTAGTCTATAAGGTGCCACACAACCCTTTGTTGCTGTTACATTTGTTCAATAGTTTCTTCTATACCATAAAAACTAGGACCACCAAATTTGGTATGCAGTTTTCTCTTACCCTAAGTTAAAGCAAGGTCAGGGTTTGGTTGTGCCAGGAAAATGGGAAGTGCTGGGTCTTGGACTATTTTCCATCACATGGAAAGAAAGGGGTCAGCAATAGGAAGGATCTGATACTGGAAGTGGCCACTTGAGGCAGACATGCTACCAAGACAGTGGTCAGCAGGGTTGGGGCGCTGCTGTGTTGTCTGCCATTAGACCTGGCAAGTAAACCCTCTGCCATGAACCCTTCTCCACACCCACGAGACAAAAGGCCACTGCAGGCTGGGAGAGGCATGGGGGAGAGGGAAGACCACTGCTGGCTGGGTAGAGGGATTTGGGGAGAGAGAAAGGCCCCTACTGGCTGAGTGAAGGAGGCCAGCGGGAAAGAGAAGGATCCTGCCAGAGGGGGTCCCCTGCCCTGAGTATCTCCTCACCCCACAAACCTCACTCCCCCACAATCCTAGACTCCTGCCCTGCCCTACACCACTCCTGCTCTTAATCCTGTACCTCCCACACCACCAGCCCAGAAGGACCTCGACAATGCTGGGTAAGTCTTCTAGTAGGGTATAAGGGATTCTGGACCAGTGGCTTAACTCAAGGGTGAGCAAACTTTTTATGTCAGGCCCAACTTTTCATCCCTGCAACTAGCAGGCCCCACCACCTGTCTAATGTAATCCAAACTAACAGAAATTTCAATTATGTTCATATGGAAAAGAAAAAGAAACAAAATTCTTTTGGCATGTGTAAGACATGTGGACCGTAAAAATGTTATTAATCAGTATATAAAATGTGAATACATATACATAAGAACAATAACTTATTTCCACATTTGTAATGAGATGGATGAGTCTGAGACCCAGCAGCCGAATGTATTGAGCCCCCTTAACGAAATTTCATTCCCCGCTCTTTGTGCACTGCTAGCATAAATTAAAAGCTGCCTGGAAGCAGTCCCTGTTGCCCTATCTCTTCCCATGCCAAGTGGAGTTCTGACATAAGGGACAATATAGCCCATAAAGTCTTCCCGTGCACCACTTAGGTGATATTAATGTGGGCTGCAGGTCTTAATATTACACAGACAAGGAATCTGGAATGCATCGGCAGGGAAGAATGTTCAATAAGGTTGTTACACATCAAACTATAAAGTTTGTGATATCTTCAACTCTCACTGAACGTACTGTATTTTATATCTATCTATCTATCTATCTATCTATATATATACGTATATATAAAAAACAAATGCTCTCTCTACTTACCAAAGAGTACACTAAGATCATTCAGTTGGACGGTCTATTACACAAGATATAGCTTTAACATCAGAGGTATCTGACTGTTCAGCTGACTGAGAAATATCATTGGGTGAACAGACATAGGTGCTTTATAGTACCTACATAAAACCACTAACAAATGGATTTTTTGAAAATTGCTTAGGATGAAGCATGCATTGTTACAAACTTGGAAAATAAGGTTTTGGCCATTTTAAAGTTACTGTATTGAAAAACAAAGTAGAAATATTTCAGATGCATTTTTCACTTCTATAATTAACCAATGGCTTTATTAATAAAAATGAAAGCTTTTGACTCTCTTATTTTTGAAAACATTAAAAATTACTCATTTCATTGTGTAACAGTTTCCTGAACGTGCACAGTAACATCATTCATCAAAAAATGCAAAAGAATTATGACCAATCAGGTTGTAGAACACATATTTAGTAATTCCTCCTACCAAACTACACTCCTAAAGTACTCTTAAAAGGATTGGCACGCATGTCCATATGTAAAATATGATAATCCGACATTAATTCTCTGCCTTTCCTCTCTGTAGACAGCTGGGAACAAACCATTGCACATATTCAGCTCATGTGAATTTGCACTGCATTTGTATTCATTATCAAAGCTATTATTGAGAATATTTCAAACACTTAGGATGTTTCAAATAGATTTATATATCCACACTGTGAATTTACTATTTATTTACATGCATGTGCATCCGTCTATCTACATACATGCACACACACACTCTTTCACGCTCCTTCCAACATGCACTCTAACTTTCTGGCAGTGACTATGGGAAACTAGAGCTTTTGCTAATACACTTATGACTGAAAACAGAGCTCAACACATCATGGACGGGAACAGAGAAGGAAAAAGTAGTACAGGTTGGAGTGTGAAGCAGAAAAGTACATATGCTACAGCAGTGTAAAGTCAAGGAATTAATAATTGATTAAGGGGTTGACATACAACTAGATAACTTAAGAAGATGATTTCTTCTTAAAAACAGGGACATTTCTCTTGCACACCAAAATCCTAGTATGTATTCCAACTAGTTTATTTCTAACTTCTATAACGGATCTAAATTTTCAAACTAAAATTAATGATGTAATTAAGTAAGGGTGTATTTTATATCTACCATCTGTTTTACTTATCAAACAGAAAACATTTTATGCTTTCATTGAACCAGTACAATAACAGCATCAACAGCATGGACTTACTGGGAATGAATATAATTTTACATGCTTTTTGGTACTCAATGAAGAATTCACAGGGATTTGACATACTGTAACATGTGCAGATACTTTCTTTCCTTCCTCAAAGATCCAGATTAAAGTAGTCTTCCCTCTGGCACTTCCTCCATCTTCAGATTTCCATTGGCCTGCTAAACAATATGCCTATTTCTGGGGCTGTTCTAACTCCTTCCCTGCACCTTTGGGCTGAACATCTGTCTTTGTAACATTCTAGCAACTGCCAGCTTGTTCCACTCAACATTCAAACTCTGATCTCTTATCTGGCAGTGCATTATACTAGTGGCTACTCCCCCCAGTTTTTATGCTCAATGCATCAAAGCCTTTAGGGGAATTTTTTCATTTTCTACCAAGCTGGAGCACACGAGCATGATACAGGGCATTCTGTGGTGATGGTTGCAGTGGGAACCATCTGCTGACAAGGTAGTGGGTGCTCCAGACATTTTGGAAAGAGGAGTGGTGAACAGATTCACTCATCAAGTACCCCACTTTTACCCCACACCACAGGCACATGGGAGCTGTGTCAACACTTGCATTTCTCTTTTAAAAGAGACACACAAATGAAGGAAATTGAAAATGCAAACAAGGCACTGGAAAGAAAAAAATTTGTAGGTGGGGCTCTTTCAAAAGTAAACCCCATATTCAAAAGAACCCTTCTTCCTATTTTGTTTCAGGAAGAACAGTTCTTTTGAAGATGGGTTCACTTTCGAAAGATCCCCATTTACACTGCTTTTTTCCTTTCGAAAGAAGCTCTTTTAAAAGGAGGATATGCAAATGAGGCACCAGATATGTAAATCAGTGCATCGTTTGCATTTTCAATTTCCTTCATTTGCATGCCTCTTTTGAAAGAGGAATGCAAGTGAGACACAGCTGGGTTGTGGGGTAGACCTTTCAGAATGGACTCAAGAATTCCTGCCAATCCTTGTGAAGCAGAACTATAGTGTTATGTGCTGGATTTTAATTCAACTGGTTTTGACCTGTGGTGCTGGGTTTACCAGTGGCCCAAATGTGCCTTGTCACCAGGCCCAAGAACAGTAGAGTCTCATTTCACCATCCGAAGGACCCAATTTCATCCTGTTTCCGTCGCTTCCTCCCCACTGCACTGTGTAATGGAAACCTGCAGGGCATGATGGGGGAGCCCTGAAAGCTAGTGAAGCAGGGAAAAGACTACATTTCCCAGCATTCCCTTGGCCACTAATAACTGGAGAGGGAGAGTGGGGGAAGCTGTGAGCTGTGAATGGACAGCTGGGTGGTGGAGGGGAATGATGCTGTGAGTGCGGAGTACATGCAAAAAGGGGAGTAGATGACTTTGCCCAAGTTCTAACACTCGGAATCTTCCCCAGACTGGATTAGGGATGCTGGAGGCGTTGGTTTGCCACCCCCAAAGAAAGAATTGGGTGGACTGCATGAACAATTCAC
Organism: Carettochelys insculpta; assembly: GCF_033958435.1. Taxonomy (NCBI): domain Eukaryota; kingdom Metazoa; phylum Chordata; order Testudines; family Carettochelyidae; genus Carettochelys; species Carettochelys insculpta. The sequence goes on along the minus strand of NC_134150.1, from coordinate 11,445,219 downwards.
CTCTGTTACCTACATGCTTAGCAAGGGAGTATGTGGTGTGGGCCCAACCAGTTGAGGTTAATATGGTAAGTAAGGGAGGGGGAGGGAAGGCTTTACAGGGCCTGGCCTGCTTTAGGTACAATACCAGGTACACAGCACAATCTGACTCTGTTTCCAGAACCATAGAAGCAGAATGGGATTTTCCTTTCCATATTTATTTAATACACAAACAGGGAATCTAGCATCTGCCTTCCAGGTTGGAACAGGAGTGCTCCAGTTCAATTTGGGTGGCTCTTGCATCATTTCTCCAAAATCAAACACTGACCCTCTGTAACAGAGAGATAGTCGTGATAGTCTACATTCTATCAAAACCATGGTCTGAAGAAGTGGTCTGTCCTGCAGAAGCTCACAACCTAATAGATTATTTTATTAGTCTTTAAAGTGCTACTGGGCTGCTTTTTTGTTTTGACCCACTGCAATTTGTTATAGAAAAAGTAGGATAAAATTGAACAACAAATACTGGCATCTTCCCAGTGCTAACTGGGCCTGGAGTTGCTATTTGCAACCACCATCACCAGGGTTTTTATTTTTTTAAGTTTTCTTCTTTTAAAAAGAAGACATTATTATTGCATTGTTGATTTCCCCACAGGAACAAAGAGGGGAACAAAAGAACAACAACAGCACCTCAATTTTCCTCATTATGTGGAACAGTCTTACGATATGGATCTAGATAGCCTCCAATCACACAAACTGAAAATTGTTCCACCTTGCTGGGTGTTGGGGTAGAGATTCATCAGAACTGATCAGGTCACTGCTGGCTGGGGAATTTTATTGAGCTGCAACCAGGACCACATACAGTGACAGGTGAAATACGGTGGCTGCGAAGAATGTCTATAGGATGTCTGGATAAGGTAAAAGAAATTGGTGCGTAGTTTCCATAATACAGAGATGACTGGTGTGAGGATTCCAGGAGGCAATGATGGCCATGTGTCCCTGCCCCTATCCTCCCCACCCTTGTTCCTTCCACTCCCAACCCTTCCCCACCCATGGCCTACTCCTTCCCCACCCATGCTTGGCCCATGCCCTGTCCCTGCCCTGCCCGTGCCCCCGCCATCTTCCCCTGCTCCACCCCTGCCTGCATCTTGCTGTGGAAGCACAGTGCTGCTTCTGGTGAGTGTGAGGTGGTTCCCCCCCACCTTGGTGTGGCATGGCATGGGAGGAGCATGAGCTTTGCTCTTGGGCCTCACCACTCCAGGGGAGGGATAGGACTGCTCCTGCACTCACTGAAAACATTGTGGCATGGACAGAAAATTGGGGGTAGGGGTGCCAACCCTGGGGGTTCATCCCCATATAAACTCACTTGGGCATACTACTCAGTGGGAAATACTGGAGGCTGAGGAAGGTGTGTATAGTAATACATCTAATCCCCCTGCAAAGGTGTGTGATCAAAATGCCTGAAAGACTCAGTACCGGGTATAGCACTGCCACACCAGCCAGGCACCTGAAGGAACCAAGAATGACTACATGGGGGCTCACAAGTACGTTTGGCACCAGGCTCACAAAACGTTAATCCAGGCCTGGCTATTCGGATAGGTGCCTCAAAGAAATGTGAATGATAATTCAGTAAGTCATTCCTGATTGTCCCACATGAGGAGAATGTGTTTGACTAAAGTACAATGAGATGATCTGGGTTCTGTTTTCAAGATGGCCACAGATTTCCTGTGCAACACTGGAGAGGTTACTTAGTTTGAACCAGTGGCTGTATGCAAAATTGACTCTGGATCGTCTACCTAATCTAATAGAAAGAGGAATGTTTTGGGCATAAGGCCTTGCTCTGAAATAGCAGAGGGATGAGTTTTCTTCTAAGATTCTGCCTGTTTTTTTGCTAAAGGGCACTGCATGTATAATACCTGAAAAGTAACAAACATTCAGACCTATAAAACAGGAGTAAATGGAGCATAAGAATATGTGATGTTTGAGAAGAGCGCTAGCATTGCTATCTACACAGTGCTGAGCGTGATGGGGAATTCTAGGGTATTTACAGCTGTCCATCAAACAGTAAAGCCTCACTCACTGTAACTCCAGTCATCAGAGAAACAATTCTACTCTCACTTCTCGTGACTTTTTTATTGCATCTACATTTAGTAGAGAATACGAACATCCCAGCCCTATAAGAGGCGTGAGACTGGAGACATTGGCATAGTCATTGTCTGTGGTTTCTTTTTTTTTGCTGGTTGGAATGCAGTTCAGTGCATAGTTATTGCTGGATGCACCCTGTAGTTTGAAAACACAGCAGTTTACTCACAGGGCCCATGGCATACCAAACTGCATCTCTGAAGGAGATTTAAAAACTAAGCACTTTAAAAAAAATCTCATGTTTTGAGAAAAAGGAATAACGGAACAGGCACTTGGCCATTTTTTCAGAGCTGGGTATTGACCTTTTATTCTTCTTCCAAGTGTAATACTCTAACCCTGGCAATGGCATTCCACTATACAAGCTGCTTGTGTACAAGTGAGTAAGGTATATTGACAGTGACCTATTAGGGCATTCTACCTATTTCAGAAGCACTCTTCAGGGGTGCAACTTGAAAGCAACTTCATGGACTTCAGTGGGGCTGCATGAGGGGTTACCCACATGGAATTCACGGCCTTTGGGGCAGATCCTCAACAAAGTAAATTGTCATTGTCTTAATAACATATAATAATGTGCAAACTTAACTCTAGATGACTAAGGCAGCAGTGCTCCAATTGGCTCCATTTGGTCAGACTTGTTGACTGTTGATGCAAGCGTCCACAGGCGCACGTCACAATGCAGGATAAAGGCTGAAGTTCAAACTGAGCTTGCATGTTATTTTACACTTTCTTTCAGCATACGTTTATTTTTTGCAGGTTTGTGAGAAAAGAATAAGCATCTGTCTCATGAATCCAAGTCCTTAGATTTTGGGAGTCCCTTAAATAGAAGAGCCTTGGATGAGTGGCTTATGAGTCTGCTAATTTATGCTGACTTGCAAAGAAAACAGTATAGAAATGTTAACTGGTCTCAGCAAACTTACTAGCATTAAGTAAATAATACATTCTATTGCGAAGCCTATCAACCACATACACATTCTCCTTATATGTGACATTTTTGCTAGTTTGGGTACTCATATAAAACCTATGTACTGCCCTGTTCCATCCTCTGATAACCCAGTTAACAGAATGCTTTCTCTTATTAATCCATTTTAATAAGACCCTTGCAGTTGGGACTGTCTTCCTGTTTTTCTAACAAGTAGTCCTGTAGCACCTTAAAGACTAAAAACATAAAGATATGAAAGCTCATTACCTAAAAAATAAATTTGTTAGTCTTTAAGGTGCTACAAGACTGCATGTTTTTTGTGAAGCTACAGACTAATATCCATCGGAGACTGTTCTTCTGTTATTTCGAGATAATAGCTGTAATAGCACACACACGTTTTGCAATAAATTCAGAAGTGTGAGTGTGTTATTTTGAAATTGGTAAACCTCATTGCAGCAGGAATGGTACCATTGGCTAACCCCTGTGTTACAGCATCAGGACATCTGGATGCAGCCTGCCCTCCCTGTCAAAAAGGTGGTCACGGTAGCTGTGTGTCAACTGGCCACCCCACAGAGCTACCACTCTGTGGACCACCAGTTTGGTGTGGGCAAGGCCACATTGTAGTCCATCTTCATGGAAGTAAGGCGAGCTTGGGCCTCACACCAACAAGGCAGAGGGGGATCCCAGAAAAGGGGGCCCCTTGGGGACTGGGGCCCTGGCACTCCCCATATGCCCTCATGGGTCCTCCATCTTATGAAGGTGGTTTGGGCCATGAACTCCATGCTCCTGTAGAGTGATCCATGTGGGAGGCTGGGACGTGGCCTTTGTTGGCTTTGCAGCTCTCAGGTTCCTGAACTGCTTCCATGCCCTGAATGTGACCCATACACCGACCCAGAACACTGTGGGGGGCCAATATAGAAACAGAAAGGGGTACCAAATTGTGGTGCCCTGGTGAACTGCAGAGGCTGGTTGCAGGACATTTATGTGGGCTGACCTGGTGGCACCCATGATAAATGAGTGTTTCATTACTCTGGCCTGTGCCACCACATGGAGGCAAGGAGTTACACCCCCATAGGGAGGTACCACTTGAGGATACCATGGTGTCCCTGTGCATGGTGGTGGATGCCACCTATCCCCTCCAGGCCTGGCTCATGCAGTCCTATATGGGCCACTCCAGCTCCTGACTAAACCACATCTGAAACATGGTTGAGCATGCATTTGGACAGTTAGAGGGCTGATGGAGCTATCTCCTGGTACACCTGGAGGTGGGCTTCCAGAATGTCTGCCAAGTGGTGGGTTCCCTGCTGCATGCTCCACAATATTGTGGAGAGTAAGGGGAGGCCTTCATCCGGGGGGGGTGCTTGAACCCAGGTCAGGCTACCAACAGCTGGCCACCACCCTGAGCCACCAGGTCCACTGGAATGGGGTCCACATATCGGAGGACTCCCCCCAGGCCACCCACTGCCAGATCGCCTCAGCCTCCTCCAAGTGGAGGTGCCACTCCACAACCTTGACCTGGCACTAGACAGAGGCGGTGAGGAAGATGTCATCTGTGCTCTGCCTCTGGCTCCTCCTGGAGTGGGAATGCCCTGGCGCTGGTGGTGGGACTTCCCAGTCTCTGTCCCTACCTCCAGGGGGCTGTCTGGCATGACAGAGGGTGCGAGGCTCTCCTGGGTCTGATGGTGCAGCTGCAGCAATGGAAAAGAAGAGAGGGACAGGCCTTGGGTCCAGACCCCTGCCCTCTGGGCCACACCTCTCCCATCCCCCCATGGGTAGCGTCCCCCCATCCACCGACAGGGCAGCCCTGGAGAATCAAGGAGGCAGAAAGGGTCCCCAGCCTGGGGATGGGGGTGACCGATCCTCTTGCGAGGTCCATCCCTGACCATCCCCTCCCTCCAGGACCAGGCTGTGGTGCTATCCATGGGAGTAGGTGCTGAATGCTACTGTACATTCCGAGGGCCACATCCAGCTGGGCTGTGGCTGGCCAAGAGCCACAGGGGGGTGTTTGGGGCCTTCTTATGGGTTTGGAGCTCCCACCCTGTGATCTGAGGTATGCGCCCTGTCAGGTACTTATCAGAGGATCCAGCCATGAGGTCAGGGGATTCCCGAATGGCAGAGACATGGCTGTAGGAGTGGGAGGGGAGGGCAATGACTCAGTCATCGCTCAACCACACCACAGTGGGCTCTGGCTCTGGTCCTGGTCCTGGTGTGGTGGGGCGGGCTGCAGGTTCTGGCTCTCCATCATCCCCAGCCTGGGGCTCCTCAGTGGTGTTGTCCAGGACCATGGGCAGGGAAATGGTGTCCCCGGGCTTGAGGAGGCTCCGCAGCTCCTTTTAGAAGAGGCAGGATGAGGCCACTGCTCCAACCAGGTGGCCCAGCCCCTGGCCTGGACACATCTCTGCTGAAGCTCCTTCACCTTACTCCTGATGTGGTCAGGAGTTTGGACGGGATGGCCATGGGAGAACAGACCATCAGCCAGCCCAGCAAATGTGGCTGCATTCTACTCCTTTGCTCTCTTTTCTCTGAGGACCTCTACCTCCTGCCACAGGCCCAGGAAGTCTGTGAGCTCATGCTCAGTCCCTTCATGCCAGGCTGGCTGGACCTCTGTGAGCCCTTGGCATGTTCAGAGGGGTGGGGGGCTCTGGGGCTCCTCGCATGCCTGGCTACCGGCCATGGTGTTCCAGAGGTTGCTGGGGGTCTCTCTGGGGCTGCAGGGGTAGCATGGGCAATGGCTGTTGCCTGCACACTCTCAGCTTCCTGCAACAGGGTTTCTGAATCTGTGAAGCTTTAAGGGCTGCTGCACACACTGACCATAGAACCCTACAGGCTCTGGGCAGCACATCTCTGTGTCCCTGCCAGCTGGCGCCATGGGGGACCTACTCTTTTGAAAGAGCAGGTTGTGGAGCATCTACACGTTTTCTTTCAAAAAAGCCTTTTGAAAGTGGGGTGGGGGATATTTCCTATTTCCAGTTAGGAAGAACAATTTCAAAAGTAGGGGTACATTCCTTCGATTTTCCTTTCAAAAGAGCATGCTGTGTGTGTAGACGCTCTGCACTCTCTTTTGAAAGAGGGCCTGAATTGTCAAAAGTACTCACTACTGCAGATGTGGCTTATGGAGGCTTAAGAATTTAGAAACATATTATCAATGGTAAATAGGTGACAAGAAGACATAATTGTACAGACTTACAAGTTTAGGTTTCTTAAATGAAACGAAAAAAAAGCAATCAATTTTTGTTTTAATCTCAGAAACTTGGAATTATCAACACCACATAATGGAAACTGCTGAAAATATGATGGGCCAGATCCTCAGCTGCTATAAATTCACATGGCACCAGTGAAGTGCATGACATGATGCCAATTTACACCATCTGAGAAGCAATTTTCAGTTGTGTTTAGGCTTTGCTCAAAATATTCTGCAATAAAAGTAGTGTTTAGTGTAGCTACGAAAAGATGGCTTGTACAAGCAATGTCAGCAGTAGGTTCCCCCCTCCTTTAAAAAATCCTGAAAGACTGAAAATTGCATGAAAATAATTGAATCTATGTGGAACAGACATGTTTAAAATATCCTTAAAGAAACAGAGCTTTAGCCACACTGATTCAATATGTTGCAACTATATTCTTTCTTTCCCTTTCCCAGGGTTTGAAGAATGTATAATTAAATCATTAAAAACATGCATACCCATCAACAAGATACACTAATGTGGAATAACCACATGAACCATAGAAAGACCACAATACCCATTAGCTTTTACTATGCAACTGAGCATACTGGGGTATATTAGCATTTTTAATAATGCCCTCCTTATCATGTAGTTCAAGAAGAAAACAAAAACTTTTTACTGGATAATTTGTTTGTTCTAAAATAATAAAACCTTCTTAAAATTTACTTTTGTTAGGCGCTTGCTCATGTTACAGATATAACTGCAATCAGTTTAGTAATTATCATAGGATAAAAGCTTTCACCATGAAAAAAGTTTTGTTTGAAAAGCATGAACTGTGATTCTCATTGATAGCTTTCACCAAGTAGAGAATTCAGTACATTCTATCACAAAGACTGAGCTTATCTCCCTCTGTTAAAGGCTTAAAATTCTACAACCAGACCATGCCAGTTACCAGTATCAGATTATGATAACAAGATCATGTTCAGTTATAAAAACAAGTGTCTAAACTTTTCTCATGTCACTTTCTATCTAAGTCTCATTGCTGGTGGTGAAAGGGCCCATCTGAATGTGTGTAGAAGCTCATTTTAAAGCTAGCTCTTTGAACTGGATTCATGGGGTATTTGCATAAGAAGATTTGGGTAAAAAGAATGGGCTGGTGCTGCATCTGGCCATTAATATGCCTGCTAATTCAGCACATTGTAAGCCTATTGAAGTATCACAAAAGGCTCAAATTCAAGGACAGTTATCCTATTGCCATTGTTAAGGTTTGAATTCAAGTAATATGTTCTCTATAGGAATACAGTTGTTACAATTAGATATTTTTCCTTAATGGTATAAAGAACTAACAACAATCAGAATTACAATACCACTGATAAAACTTTAGAATTCATGAATGCTGTTATTTTAAAAGATGCAGGTGCTGATTAATTTTGCTTTGCATAATACCAGGATCTGAAGTGGTAGAATATTAAGAAAGGAACAGCAAATTATGGCAACATAACCTATCAAAGTGGATAGCCTCTATATAGTGCTGATGCACATTTAGATTGGTTACGAGAGCTTTCATAAAAAATTTAAATACTAAACTGAGTTTCAACGTAGTGGAAGAAACCTGCATCATGAGCATAAGTAGTGGTTATTTTAATATTGCTTATGAAAAATTCAACAGCAGTGCTGGTGCTATCAAGGGGTGCCCTACTTGCAACATTTTACATTGTGAATGTGAGTTGTTTGAAAACATTGTGTACTCACAAACTGAAGAAAGAGTAGAAGCAGTGATTCATGCAAGAAGTGTACAGCAGTCAGTATGCCAGATCTGTAGTGGATTCAAAGCAGACACTGTGGCAGACGCTGAAATAAAAAGCTGTTAGCTGAAGCATTGTAAGATGTTTTCAAGCACACTACGTAAATACCAAAGAGCAGACTAAAAGAAAACATGCGCCGGAAACATCAAATTAAACCTAGTTAAACTTAGTAGTTCAAGTGTCCTGAGTTTGTTTACACAAGCACACACAAAATGGGGAATAAGCATGCAATTATGCCAGTTTACAAAAACACACAGTGAGGTTTAATTATATTTTTTCTGCAAGAAATAACCAAGCCCAAAGGCCGATGATTTGGGTACAATGATTATCCTATTGTGATTTGTACTGCCACACTAAAGCATTGTCATACGTCCAGTCAAACCTCTGGATCGGGGGGCATGGTTGCATTTTTTTCATTCTGCATCCCTCAGAGAAGACATCAAAGACCAGAGAGATGTGTGCTTTGTTTTGTTTGGTCTCTGACTCTCAACATGTGGTTTCGCGGGCCCGAACATCGGCACCTTTTAACCTATTCTGTTCAGCTTAGGCCTTAGCTTCATTTGAGCATTAGGGAAACTATAGTAACCAATAATCTGCCTGTTGATGAATAGAAACTATGTATCTTGTCACACAAGAGCTGTTGGATGATCACCATTCTAGACAAGTTCCTTTACAGGCTCTTGGCTTTCTTTACTGGGGCCAGGGCTGTCTTGCTGAAAAGGTGTCAAAATCCTTTGCCTTTTTGCAGTAGGGATCTGTGTTAATGTTAATTTATATTTAACAAATAGGACATTGTACCTCTGAACATATAAGCATTTGATTATCTATTACAAATGTTTTCATCAAGTCATAAATGAGGGCCCTTGACAAAAGGCAAAGAGTCTGCAGGGGAGAAGTACAGCCACTGGAAAATCAAAAACATGGCAATTTTTTCCCTTAGTATGTATTTGTTTGTCACAATACAGGTGCTGACAAGAGCTCATGAAGTCACCTACCAGCTGCGGATTGATGATGAAGTCAAAAATAACACACTGTGACTTGGTAGCAACATACCAGACCCAAAACCTACTTCTTACTTTGCGTGGTAGGAATCAAGTACTCTTTCCATGCATAAGTTGCTAAACAGAATTTCACTGTCACTGTCTGATTTTTGTTCATTCGTTCATTTGCTTTGGTGCCTATTTGATCTCCCACATCACCCATCCCCTGCTGCACAATGAAAATATTGCCACACCCATCCATTTGCCAGTGCTACACAGCATACCTATACTGTTAGCAGGGAAAAACAGCAACGCCCACTTACATCATAGAGACAGAGAAGAAAGGAGCAAACGTAAAGGGTTTGATGATGTTATTCAAATTCAGAATAATTGGATTTCTGTTTCTCTTTTAACTCGGTCACATAGCCAACGATTAACATGTTTCCCTCCAGTATAAATTATGTTTTTGCATTTTCTTCTTTAAAAAAATAGCTTAATATTAATGGGGATGAGAGCTAAATTGTTGACAGGTGCTAAAACACTGTATTGCAACTTGAAGTGTTTTGGATGTAAACTTAAGATCTTGTGCATTAAGCTCTTTCAGAGTGACCTGACATAAACTGGCAACTGGCAGCCGTCTGCTTTTGGCAGCTTGGCATATTTGGTCATTTACTGGGTGCCTGTGAAGATCAAATGGGTTAAGATTCTTCTCCTTAAACAGCAGGGAAAAGAACATCAAAAAGGTGTAAATTTCATTTCCCTAGTTTTGATTAAGTCAAGCATGAAATGAAATGTAATACTCTCAAGTGGCAAGGGTTTATACCATTGATGTTGTTACTTCTGCTTCACAAAGCCCAATCAGCCGACAGCGAGTTGAACAAGTGAACAGAGTTTTAGGGTGGCCAGATGGAGGGTTTTTACTATAGTTGAAAAGACAGCTTAGTGCTTGCCTCTTCAAGCCAAGTCAATGCCAACTGTGTGAAACTCTGGCCGCTCTACCCTTTTTCCCCCCTCGGTGCTGGTGGCTAGCATACTACAGGCCTGATTAAAAAAAAACAGTCCTTTCAGAAAAGCAATATATTGAATTAATATTTTTGTTTATTCCCCGCAAAGGAAGAGTAACATAAAGTATATAGGAATTAACAAGTTCAGATCAATTTCAAAGATGCATTAATGTCAAAGTGAGCTGGAGTAAGGCCTATGAAACAATTCATTATTTTTTCTGAGATGAAAATGAGAATTTCATTCATTCTGGTTAGATTAAAACAAAACAGTAGATGCTTTTGGAAATACACACAGATTTAAAATTGTATCATGTTCCTTTGCTTAGTGACTATATTGAGTGTTATGCAAAGTCCAGCTCATGAACACATTTAGCTCTAGATACAAAAATAACAGGCCTTAAAAACTGAGTGTGGTCTTACTTAGTTAGGAAATTTGTCCTTTTTTTATAGGTGCTTTTTCAAGCTCCTTGTTCCCACTACATTCTCAAATTTAATGCTCTTGCCACTATACAGCTGGAGTAGAATAGAGTGGCTTTAGTAAAGACTTAATAGAATCTTTAGTGCTTCTAACAATCCACTCCCATTGAACTGCATTAAGTAGATATTATGGAAGGACAAAGAGCTAAATAGCTCAACATCAACCTCATTAGGCATGCAGGCAGGCCTTGAACCAATTTATGGGCAGGCCTATTGTTAGTACACTCACCAGGTTAGCTTTAAATTGCAAATGATACTCTGAAAGGGGAAGAGAAGTTTTGGAGAATGGCCTCACAGAAGGAAAATCATTTTAGGCTCTAGGAAAATGAAAGGCATTGTTAAAATTGCTCTGACCGTAGCAAATGAAATACATCATGGCCTGAGACACTGAATGTGATACTTGAGGGTTTTTTTATGTTGTTTTGTTTTTTTTTCTTTTTGTTGCTTTGGAATGTGGTATACATTAGAATATCAACAATAAAAAAACTGTAAATCTTAATCAGGTTTGCTCAACATATTTGTCTTTGTCTTTACTTAAACAAATGAAAAAAGCACAGTAATTAACTACAAACCATCCCAACTGAATGAAAGGCAGAAGCGTGTGGTACTCTGTGTATGGCAAACTCTCCAATATTGTTCTTCTGAATCAATAAAGATTCATTTAGACCAGTTCAAGTCTTAGCACTTCTGTGCTCGATAATATTTTTTTTTAAAATGGTCTCCTAAGAATTGTTTGCAACTGCAAAATGCTTTAACAACTGACATTATGATGCTGGAAGTCTGGAAACATATTCCCAAGCAGAGCACTTCTCTGTCACCTTAGTGGATGAATAATTGTGCCTTTGCATATTCCTTGTCATAAATGGCAGGAATGAAGGGACCCTAAGGACTGCACTGGCAGGATTGGTGCTGTACAAGCAGAGTAAATTAAAACAAGGATTAGAGCAAGTATGATTGCGGATGACAAGCAGGGCAGTTGTAGCCATGCAATGTGCCTTTTTGCCCATATGGTCTGCACCAAGCTTACAAAGCGCAGACCCCCTAACACAGATGCTTATTAAAGCATTCCTTCTTGAAAGCGATATATTTAAAAGTCCTCAAGCCATAGTCCACAGCCTTAAAAAAAATGTTCCCTTTCATGCTATTAGGCAATAACCTCAATTAGTAACATTTATGGAGATTTGCATGTTACTGTACAATTATTCATTAGGTTTGTTAAGATATGAGAGAGTGCATCAGCGTGTGAGAAAGAGAGATTAAAGCCATTGCCTGCAACCTTTGTCATATGCTGTCTGGATTCATATTAAATGGGGAGATGATATAACCGAGTACTCTATTTCAAATAAAAATCAGGCAGATGCTCATGTTTCATAGTTTCTCTCCACAGAAATGTGGGTATATATGGAACTCAGATGCATTTTAAAATGGACAATGACAAATGAAGGGACAAAGGAAGTTCACCACAGCCATGAGGCACACTTTGAGGGGAACTGCAGGGATGGATTAGAAGAAGCCACTGCAACCTGTCTAAATGAGACATGAGAAGAGCTAAAGCGGAGACCAAATGTGCCATTGGTCTGACAATCCAGCCGTAGCTTTCAATACAAAGAGGCCTCTGACTAGTCAAGTTTACGCTACCTCTAAATCTGGCCGCAGAGCAGGGCAGCTTTCCCACAGATCTGAGTGTCATGAATGTCCAGCTCTTCCATTGAAACACACTGTATACTTATGCAAGTCATATTCTTGGTGCCTAAATTTCTCTTGTTGTGAAATAACAATAATGATACTTAGCCACATTTCAGCATGAAAAACATGATACAAGTACTAAGTGTGTTTTACACGCTCTATGGCTACATGTAGTGTTTCCCTCTAAACACAGGGGGGCAGTATAATTTTTGGTGTGTGCACCAAGAGATGTATGCATGTGCTCCACCAACAGAAGCACGAAGTGGCAGCTGGTGGCTGGCGGCAATTTGCTGTTCAGCTGGGTGGCACCTGAATGTCTCCTGGAGGATGCCCAAATGCTCAGCTTACAGGGAACACTGGCTGCAAGAGACCTTGCCACTACTTTTCTTTTTCAAACAGTTGGGTCTCTGGATTCAACAATGCTGCAATTTCTGAGAACAAAATCCCTGGCTTGAGAACTGCCAGAGAAAGGATTTTTTAGAATGTCACCAGCTCTTTATCAGGCCTACATTGCTCTCTGACCTGGCCATCTGTAGGGTGAGGGAAATATTTACAGGAAAGAACTTTACAAGTATACTGTGTTTCTCCGTATTCTGCAGTTCAGCTCAATCTAACCAAAGAAGGGGCATGTTTATAGCCCTCTTTTTGCCAGAGATATATAGTTCTGTCCTTTTTTCTTATTCTGCCTAGATAGTCCTTTCTGCCAGATGGCACAATCTTTCCAAAGATCATATGATGATTTGGAAGCTGCCGTACAGCATTGTCCTTAGTGCCATTGATGTTCAAATGGTCAGTAACAGCTCAGTACTTTCCTTCAACCCCTAGAAGTATTCTCCAGGGTATGCAGCAGCACTCAACTAAGGAACCAGGAAAAGAACAGTAATTGCAGCAGCATTAAGCAGCAGTCAGCAGAAGCCTGGGCAGATAGAAAACAAGGATTGATAAGCAGTGGCAGATGGTGGCTGCATGTGGGAATCCAATGGGCAGCATCTAACAGCTTGTCTACACTACCACCTTCCTTCAAAGGAAGGATGCTAACTAGAGTGTTGGGAAGTTACTAATGAAGTGCTGTGCTGCATATGCAGCACTTCATTAAGAAAATTCTGCCCCCCACAGCAACTTCAAAGTTTTAAACTTCGAAGTACCAGCGCGTGTCTAGCTGTGGCTCACCCGCCGGTACTTCAAAGTTCCGGGGCAACTTCGAAGTCCCTTTACTCCTCATTAGTAAACTCCCAACACCCTAATTACCATCCTTCCTTTGAAGGAAAGTGGTAGTGTAGACAAGCCCTAAGAGTTCTCAAACTAGCTAGAAGCTTCTGACTGAGGCATCCACAAACTTCCCTAGACTCTCTGATGTGGATCAGTCTTCAGCAGTAACTATTAAACAGTCTGCATTGTGGTTTGGGGATAGACTTATTGCTTCCCACTTATTTGTGCTACCAGCAGAATCAGCAGCCACATGGGTTATTTATTATTTTTATGACTATTTGCCCTGCATCTGTTGAGCACCAGAACTGTCCCTTACCCCAAGACCCCCGATAGAGTTTCTGGGTATAGCAAGCCAGGTACTAGATCATCAGAGAATTATTACAATTCCAGTAGGATCAATACCTAATGTATTATAGTATGTTTAGATACGCATCTCATAGAGCTGGAAGGGACCTCAGGAAGTCATTGAGTCCAGTCTCCTGACTCTTGGAAGGACCAAGCAACATCCCTGACAGATAATTTTTGTTAATCTATTTGCCCAAGACTCCTAAATGGCCTCCTCAAGGATTGAGTTTATAACCCTGGGTTTAGCAGGCCAATGTTTAAACCACCAAGCTGTCGCTCCCCACTGTTGCTAGCAGCTTGTCTGACTTATCCCAGTCCTACGTAGACCCTGACAGTTGGTGGTCAAGCACCCACAACAGTGGGCATCCTGCAGCGTTTTGTCATTTTCCCCCTCAGCATGTTTGTTTCAGGTGTTGTGCTGTGTGCTTTGGTGGATAAGGGGTCGGTTCCACCTTCTGCAGGCAGCATAGTCCCAGTGAATCTCATGTCACATGGCTCAGATGTGTCTGTTGTGATGACAGAAGGACCTGCCTCAGATTGACAGGCATGCAACAGCTTAAACAAAATAATTGAATAATGTGGCAAATACCACAAAGAAAAAGATGGAGAAGGAGATCCAAGACACTTCTCTCCACTGGGAATAACCATCTGAACTAAGAAGTGGCTACCTTACGATGGGTAACAGACCTGAAAAATATGGGAAGCTGAAAAGTGGCTTGGACTGTTTCAAGTATACCTTAGGCTCTTTCATCTTGCATGCAATGGCAGCACAGTCAATAGACAGATAGGTTCAGAATCCAACATGGATCTCTCACATCTTGGGAAGGTATAGAAGGACCAATCAACCAATGAGATGAGAATCGTAAAAGGACTTTTTGAGGAGGGTAGCTAAGGGCCAAGAGTGGACAGTATTTGGGTGCATGATGGGGAACTCTAATGAAGAATACACCACATGGCTCCAGCAATTAGGGCAGTGGTGTAGGATTTGGGCTCCTGGATTCAATTCTCTGCTTTGCTGCAGGCTTCCTATGAGAGTCTGGCTAAGCGATTTGAGCAAATTGAGGTACGGTAAAATGTAGACAGTGAGCACTCCCATCTCACAAAAGTGTTATAAGCATGAAGCCATCAAAGCATTGTGAAGCACTCAGGTATTAGGCTGATGCAGGTGAAATAAGTACTGAAGGTAGGCTGGCGGAAGGAAATGAAACCCTAAACTTTTCTCTTTCAATATCATTTTCTGGTTATCAATCTCTTCAAATATGTTAAAGTCAGAACATGAACAAATATATTTTCTTCTTATTAAAGCATAAACATGGGCTGGACTCGATGACCTCTTGATGTCCCTTCCAGCCCTATGATTCTATGATTCTATGTGGATACTGAGAGATCTAAATACATTTAGTTTATCTCCAACTCCCTTATGACCATTCTGTTGTGTAGGGTTGAAATGTTCAGAGGTGTTATTTCGCTGGTTAAATAATTTGAATAATTAGTAAAGAATATGTAATTTAAAAATAAATATAAAAAGATAAATGCAGCAAAATTGCTACAGCTCTCAAATCACATAACACTCCTTGATAAAAAGGCTTACTTTATTGAATGAGAATTAAAATAATTCTCTGCGATATTCTAAAGGTATTTTGCAGCCATATATTTCTTGTATTAGCTTCGCGTGAGAGATAAAACATTCTGAGATACAAATTTAACTCTAAACAGATTTACATAAAGGATTAAGACAGGCATTTGCTTCCAGTTTAGAACTCCATTTCAATCTTAAATTGGGAGAGCTGTGATCTTTATCCCAAATTTCTTTTTGTTCTTCTGGAAGTTCAGTTTAATCCACCTTTCTTAATTCTCACCTTTTCCCTAAACCTTCTAGGCTTGTTATATGATAGCTGAGGATCATTATCCACCCGAGCTGAGGGTTTTTTCCCTTCATTAATTTCTATAAGAAGATTACAGAGTGCTTGTTTGTTGTTGTTTAAGCAACTGATTTCCCTAAGCTCTTTGTTTTTCCAATTGGTTTACACTTTAATGCCCTTGATTGAATTTCAAACAAGGGATCAACTTGACCAACTAGCTCTCTTTAGGGGAAAAAAATTAGAAAAGAATTCTACATGAACTACTTAAAGCAGAAGAACAGTTAAAAAGTATTCAACTCCATTTAGAGAGTTTTCAAAGAGATGCATCCTAATCAGCATATCGTTCAGGATTTGTATAATTTCTGAAGTCAAGGTGACTTTTCTTGAAGGTAAAATGCTTTAATTACAACAAATCAAGTGAAAAACAAAAAGAACACATTCAACAATTCTGCATTTATCATTTTTTAAAATTTAGTTTTACAGCTTTCTTCTCTCCTAACACGTTCTCATTGGAGAGGTGTCAGACTCTTTCATTGGTTTCAAATGGCTGGGAGGAAAAAAACAGTAGACATTTGGCATTTAAAATCTAAATGACATTCTTAATAATGTACCTGGTTTTAGAAAAAGTAGGGGAAAGATACCATCATGAGTTGTGGTCTACTAGAACTTCTATGTAACAAATACAGTGTATAAGCACTGTGGTCCTTTTAAATACTTAAACACACACGTACATATATACAGCTCAATATTTAAGTGAGGGCCAGATATTCAGCTGAGGTAGATTCAGTCAGCAACACTGACTTCAGTTGTGCTACAGCAATTTTACAGAAGCTAAGTCTTACTAATAAATATAGCTTGCTAGAAAATTGCCTGGACTAACTCCACTGACTCCAATAGAATGACATTTTGGCCCTACATATGGTGCCTGCAGGCTCAATTCTTCCACCCTTGCTTAGGTAATATAGCTCTTCCCTACACCAGAATTCCTTAATCAGTGAGACTTTGTAACTTACTTCATAAGGGTGTCAGAATTGGATTACATATAGCATTTGCTCATTGCCAAGAACCATTTACACATGTGTAAAATAGAGAGTCAAGCTATCTCTTCACATGCAAGAAACTTTGAAACATCCAGCTCTCTTTCAAAAGACTGGGAGGAGTATCTACATGCATAACACAGTCTTTTGAAAGAAAATTGAAGGAACGTGGTGCAGACATTGAAATCCTGTAACAGGAAGAGTGTCCCCTTTGGAAAAACTAGTTCAAATGTAGATGCTCCATGGCTTGCTCTTTTGAAAGTGGAGTCCACCATGGTGCCAACCAGTTGGAGTGCAGGGATGCTCTAGCCTGCAGCAGCGGTGCTCTATGATCCCTGTGTGCAGCTGCCCTTAAAGCAACATGGACACAGGAACCCCATGACAGGAAGCTGAGAGAGTG
The DNA here is from genome assembly GCF_033958435.1 of Carettochelys insculpta. Lineage (NCBI taxonomy): Eukaryota > Metazoa > Chordata > Testudines > Carettochelyidae > Carettochelys > Carettochelys insculpta. The sequence continues at coordinate 11,428,219 of NC_134150.1, read as the reverse complement.
CTCGGAGCCCCAGCACACGCTCCCCTAGCATGCCCTCAGAACAGCCCCAGAGCAGCATTGGACACTGATGGTCAGCAGCCAGCCCTAGAAGGAGCCCCAGAGCTCCCCCCTCAGAAACTTCACAGGGCTGCCAGGGGTGAGGAAAAAAGGGCCCCCTCCTGAACAGAGCAGGAGTGGAGGGACCTCCTGGACCTCTGGAAGGAGGAAGAGGTCCTCCATTCCCAGGAGGTCCTCCATGAAAAGGGAGTCAAGAGGTGAAACACTGCTACATTTGCCCACCTGGCCTGAGGCCTCGTCATGAGTGGCAACCCAGAGCACACTGCGAACCAAGTCCATATTACAGGGAGCTACAGGGCCTCCTGGGTCTCTGGGACAGGTCCCCACTCCCAGCAGTCCTGGACATTTTGGTGGATGACCCGCAGCTAGAAGTGGAGGAGCAGCCCAGACCGGGGACTCAGGAGGCCAAGGGCACCACAGAGTGGTCAAGACAGGAGGGGCACCTGACCATCTACGTCCCCTCCTGCTCATCCAGCTGGGCGACCAGGATCCAGGCATCCCATGAAGTCACCAAGGGACCCTCAGATACATAAACGGCGGGGCACACACCAGTCCGAGGGGTGGTGGCAACACACCAGCCACCCAACCACACACAGGACCAGTGGTCCCAGGCCACACACTTCCTAGCTTGGTGTGGTACATGGCACCCCATGGTAGCCTGCTGGCAATGGCCAGCACTTGCCCCCCATGGACGGTGCTGAGAGCCACACGTGGGGCACCTGATAGGCAGGGCTGGACAGCATCCAGAGACTGCTCGACATGGGCCAGGAACCCCCACCTGCCCGAGATGCCTCCTGACTGCTGCACTGTTGGATGGGATGCTGGCCTCAGAGAGGGGCAGGTGCCATGAGGGGGAGTGATGCCGGCCCTGGCGGGGGAGCAGGTGCCATGAAGGGGAGTGATGCCGGCCCCGGGAGGTGGGCAGGTGTCCGGAGGGCGATGGATGCTGGCCCTGGGACAGGTTGGGTGCTCCAAGCAAGAAGGATGATGCCCCACAGTCACACCCCCTCAGGCCATAATATGGTACTGACACACTGTCATTCTCTCCATACAGATGCACCTTACAAGGGGTGGGGGAGCCTCTGGACCTCCATCATTCCCGAGAGCCCCCAGGTGGATGTGGAGGGTGCCCAGGCCTCACCCATAAAGTGTGCTGTTGGGGCTGCAGCCAGAGGGCCCCTCAGTGTGTGGAGGATGACCTGGCCAGCTGCTGCCAGGCCCAGGTAGCTGAGCAGCACCTTCAGGTTGTGAAGGCCAAGCTGGAGTGGCAGTGGGCAACTTGGGACAGGTTGCTGACCACCCTGGAGGGCATCAGCACCACTCTCACAGAGGATGTGGACAGTGTGGCCTGCCTCTTTGCCCCACCCCAGTTGCCCCCCCACCAAACCCACTGCTGCTCCCCCTTCTGAGCCCACTGCTGCTCCCCACCCATGAGGGCCTTCCACAGCCTTACCTGACAGTGTTCCCCACCCCCTCCCTGCCTTGATGAGGACCCCACACCTGGAAGGGCAGGGGATCTCAGGTCCAACATGGCTCACAGACTACCACCCCAGCCCTGGACTGAACCCTCCCATCCTTCTCCAGGTTCTGAGCCCTTCTACCCCACCTCCAGGTTATGAGCCCTCCTGCAGTGCACTGTTGTCTCCACCCCGTATACACAGTTTTCTGTTCACTGTTCAATACTGAGCAGTTAAAGTTTTATTTTGCTATCACCCCCTTGTGCCGTGCTCCTTGGGGACGGATGGTGGGTGGTGAATGTGTGGGTATGGTGGTGGCAGGGATGGTGAGGGGGTGTATCTGCATGGGGGACAGGTTTGGGTGTAGGTCACAGGCAGCCAGCTGTGAAGCCCTGCCTGAGGGCTTCCCGAATTCACAGGCTGTCCTTGTGGGCCTGGCAAATAGAGGCTGTGGCCGGTTGCTCATACCCAGTGCTGGCCTCACTGCCCCCTCCCCGCGGACATATGTATTTCCCTTTCCTTTCACAATGTTGTGGAGGGTGCAGCAGGGGCCCACTACCTCAGGCATGTTGAGGACCCTAACCTCCAACCTTGAGTGGAGGCATCGCCACCACCCCTTAAGGTAGCTGAAGGCCTACTCTATGACATTTTAGGTGTGGTTGAGGCAGAGGTTGAATGCATCTTGGGTGGGGTCAAGGTGGCCTGATTATGGCCGCATGAGCCATGGCTGTCAGGGATAGGCTGTGTTTGCCACCATGCAGAGTGGCATGGGGACAACCACCTCCACCAGGATCTCCCACTGTGGAATGAATGTGCTGGCCACCATGCTCCAGCAGAGCCCAGAGTTCCTGAAGATGCAGGCATTGTGTGTGCGGCTGGCCCAGCCCATGTAGACATCAGTGAACTGGCTCCTTGAGTCCGCCAGGTCTTGGAGAACCACTGAATGGTAGCCCTTCCTGTCAATGTACTGGCTGGCGCTGTGTGCCAGGGCATGGATGCGGATGTGCATGCCGTCCAAGGCTCTGAAGCAGTTTGGGAAACCCAGTTCTGTGAAGGCTGCAATGGCAGCATCTGGATCCTCCAGGAGGATGACCTTGTGCAGCACCATCATGTTGATGGCTTGGATGACCTACATGGGGGGGACCAGTCACTCCGATGAAGGTGTGGTGGTCCATCCATAGCCCCTGCCTGCCCTCTCCTGGCCCCCCGACAGCCAAGGCTTCCCCTTGCCTGGTCCCCCTCACCTCTCTGTGGGGAGCTCGTGACCTGGGCCCAGCTTATCTCCATAAGTATGACACCGATGGTGGCCTTGCCCACCCTGGACTGGTGTACCATGGTGCAGTAGGAATCCAGCGTGGTCAGCTCCTTGAGGGAGACAGCGGGCCACGTGCAGGTGTCCTGGTGCCAGAGTGTGGGGATGAGCCAGTGGCAGATGTCTTGGAAGGTCTGCCTGCTCATTCTGAAGTTTCTGAGCCATCCATCCTCATCCCACTCCCCCAGCACCAGGCGCTTCCACCAGCTGGCGCTGCTGGGGTGGCTCCAGAGGTTCTGGAGCATCCAGGGTGGGGGGAACCAGTGGTGTCCTGGGCGGGGCGGGGGGGCATCACGACCCAAGGGAGGATGCTCAGCCACCTGAGTAGCTTGGGGTGGCTGTGGAAACAGTGCAGAGCCCTGCCAGCAGGGTCTCCAAGATTAGCGTGTCCTCATCCAGAAGCTGCTGCTGGGACTCCATCCTGGGGCATGAGTGGGCTCTGCTGGGCTCAGGACAGCTGGGAAGCACTCAGCTCATGTGGGGTGGATGGTGGAGGGAATGGCCCTTTAAGGGAGCAGCTGGATGCAGCCCGAAAGGGTTTATCAGCCATGGGACTCCATCTGCAGTGTTCCCTGCCTCTTCTTTTGAAAGAGTGCCTGGACCCATGTGGCTGCTCACTTCTGAAAGACCACAGCAGCCCTTTGAAAGGGCGGATCGACCCATCAATCTGCTTTTAATGTGCGGTTGCTCCCTTTCAAAAGCCGCACTTTCAAATACCCTTTCGATTTTCACGAAGGGATACTTACATGTAGACACGGCTTCAGTGTTTTACTGTTCTAACTTAGTAGGGCTTCACACCCACTTTACACAGGGTTGGTCTTGCTTTGAGGAAAAGGTTAGATTAGATGACCTTCTGAGCTCTCTTCTTACCCTAATCTATAATTCTATGATACACTAAATACATATACATAAGACATAAGGCTGTGGAGAATCAAATTCTTTCTTTGACTATATATAGATAAATGAACACAGATGAAAGATACATGCTTGGTCTTGAGTTACAAGCATGTTGCCCCCCCAGTGAAGGCAATGAAGTTGTATATTTTGGCAAAATTTTGCCTACTGTTTCCCACTGGGCTTTTGATAACATTATGATATTATTTCTTAATATCAAAATATATATTAACATTCAGACTTTATATTGACTAAGCCAAAATATTAAAGTGACTATAAAAGTATATATTGGGCAGAAAATTGTTGCCAAGAAATACTTTTAAAAATTAGAATATTTACCATCTGGATTGGAGTGACAGTTGCCAAGTACGTGCCGGTCAATAATATGGATTCGATTACAAATATGTGACTCGTCAGCTGGTCATTCTCTTGTGTTAGCTTTCCTGAAGGAAAAAAAAATCATCAATTTCATTGTTAGGTTAACTGAACAGATACATGAAGGCCCCTGAAGCTTGTTCCGTTTTGCTGAATGAAAGCTCTGAGTTATTTTCACAGAGCTTGTAAAAATCAGGAAACTAAAAGACAAATAGGTATACAACTCAGTTAATTGAATTCAATTGATCAGACTGAAATTACAGTTGTGACCCTTAAAAACTTGCAAATCGACTTAGCTAACTAGGTTACCTCAGCATATTCTCCGTACAAGGACAGAAAATATTGTATAACGTAATTTACATTTATTTGACCAAGTCTTCAATGGAGACCATTTCAAAGTACATCCAATAGACAGAGAGAGAGATAGAAATAGAGATAAAGGAAAAATATATCCTTGTGAGGAATCTTGGATACTAACGTTGTGGAGAAATTTGTATCAGTAAAACTCTAAACTGAACAACAAATGTACAATAAATATCAGAGACATCTGTTGTTTTCAAATAAACACACAGTAATCATAAAAGATATATGGAATAAAATCAATATTATAATAGTAATTAAACATACCCTTTATTTCACTGTTCTTATATTGTACATGAACACGAAAACCGATTAAGTATACAAGCCAAACATGTATTACAGTTATGATTCTCCTTTGTAGATGACCTCAAGTAATTGCTATTTTACATTCAGCTGTGGTAAACCGCAATGAGACAGTCAAATACCTTCAAAACTTTTTAGATTATTACCTTATAAAATGTAATTGCTACAATGCTATATTAATAAGGAAAGCCTCAGTCTTTTATCCTTAGTGAGACAATATTAGCAGATTTAATTTTGTCATGCTTCTATTGGTATTGGCTAAAACTAGGCCCACCGCAGCTGTTGTACTGCTTGAGAGACTTTTTTAAGAATTTCACAGTTTTACTAATTTTTCTAAAGTCACTTCATTGTTGGCTCATGTTAGAACAACAATCTATAATACATAATACAGATAATATTTAGCAGACAATACTTAGCCCTTCAAAAACTGTGATAGCATTAAGTTATTGGTTTGACATGTATCCTGCCATGTCTTCTTCAAGTGTTTTAATAATCTAATTTTAAAATATTTTATTCTTTATTGAGATCATTGGTGTCTGACACTTCTGTGCATCCTGTAATCTGTCATAATGCCACAATAATGTAATCAGGTGGTTGTGATACCATGTCTGATTTTATGAGGATAGGAGAAAAGCATTACTTATTATGACTTCAGAGGGAAGATTTTCTGCACACCTGGCTTCCAGTGATAAAAGAATAATTAAAACAAATATTGTGGTCCATCTCAGTTATGTTCCAGTGGTTTTTAAATGTGGATGAACCTAGCAAATATGTAAATGTTCAACTGGTAGATGTAGTATGTGTGTGACAGGATAAGCAGCTCTTCCTTAATTTAGAGAACAGAGGCCCCTATGAAATTAATGTGATAATTATATATAGCTTGCTACCAATACAGCGTTGTCATTTAAAGTACCATTCACATTTTAATATATCTTTTCCCAATCTCATCTTCTACTGTCAACACCATCAATTTCACTAGTGCTCCTTCCCCATCTCCCTCTCAGCATCAAAATGCGGTCCTTCCAATATCATTATTATCAACCTGAGCAAACTAAATGTGAAAAGGTGCCACTAATAGGACAGCTTTTGACATCACATCTTGAACCAGAATAAGCAAACAGGCAAGTCAAATCTTCAGGGTCAAGCTTTGAAGTCAATTTTCTGACCCGGGAAATCATGTTCTGTGACAGTGATGACAAACGCTGAGCACATGCCTTGTATAAATATGTCTGTGAATGTTGCATTACAAACATTCACAGTCACTGTTTTATTGTTGCTGAATGTGAAAGGGGAAATGTGAAATTTAAGCTTAATATATCCTTCATTTGATAGAACACTTTAAAAATATTCCAAGTTTAAATTACGTTTTTTTAAAGTAAAGAAAGTAGAAGAGACTTAATTTTTCTTTCAAATAATAGGATGGCATATGTACTTTTAAATTTCAGTTGACCTGAGATATGCAACAATTCAGAAAACTGTTTAAGGAAAAAGAAGAACATTTTCTTTTATTTGGAGTCCTATGCTTAGAGTACACTCTAGCAAGGCCTTCCAGACACAGGACTGAAAAGTCATTGTTTATTGATTTCAAAATCTAACAGACTAATTATATATTTGTAGATGACTTGACAGATTTGCAAAACTGCTATATGATTTTATAATGGAACATGTTCATGTTAATCTCCATCTATGGAGATAGCTCAAGGGGGCTGACCTTTATCTCATATTTAAAACACAAGCAATAACTGAAATTCATTTTCAATTTATTTTCCAATCATATAAAAGGAAGGGGGAAAAGATTACTTTATTGAATCTTTTTAGCTGGTAAAAGGTTGGAAACTAACAGTCTTGATGCTTTCCTAGCAGCTACAGGGATGGTCTATAGGGAACAGACTTAATCGAATAAACTAATCTTTGCTGTGGAGATTAACTAGATGGCTACAGCAGTGGAGTAACAGCAGAATGCAAAGTATCAGAGGCACCATCAGCTGCTTTAAGGGTGCTCTAGGTACTGGAACAGCCTCCCTGTTGGGTCCTCCTTACTGATCCTGCAAATTTGGTAAGCTTAATGGAAATTTAATAATGCTGCTGCATTGTGTTTGCCTGCTGAGCAAACGGCCTTGTGTTCGGAGGCACATATGTGATAATTTAAAAAGTATTTCTAGAAGCTACACTAGCTATTGCTACTTAAGCCTGAGCCTTTTACAGCTGACAACGGTATATACTTTGTACCTCTGACCTACTAGTAAAGTTTGTGAAGGTAAGAATGTGGTTCAAAGCAGATTCTGACAGCTGGCAAACTGCATTACTTGGGGAACACATCTTTTCAAACACTGTTTGATTCTGTAGGCCAGCACTCCCATGAAGGACTTATGATAGGCTAGACTCAACTGTGTTACATCTCCACTGAGTAACATAATGCTGCATTTTCATGACAGTTTAAAGTGCAGCTCTTTATTCTAATTTTTCCCAGGCCTGGTATTTTGAAACACACAATGGATTCCCCTTTGTAATTATGGACTAATCACTTGTGAAATAAAACTGTGCATGATATCCTCTTCTCCCTGCACAAAGTACACTTCTGTTGGGGCTTACAGACACCCAAGGTACACTTCTTTACCTAGGCATGGTAGTGAAAAAGAAAGCTAATAAGAGCACGACTAATGCAAATTTCAAGATCTGCAATACACATATTTAATAACAATAAAAAGGAACATTTCAAAAAATAATTACTGTTGCCTCTGGATGCAGTGCTTGAAAGAAAACTTGTTCTTACAGCTTAAAAGTTTGAAGGACAAGTAGAGATGGTCAATATCTGCCAGCAGTGAAATGCATAAGTGTTAAGATATTAGTTTCAATTGGCTGTCTCGAATATAATAGGTAATAAAAGCTACTCTCTGATGTTTCAGCCACACAACTGTATGATTGTGTATTTGTTTATCACAATATCATGGTGCAACCTTTAAAATAAAAAGTATTTGATAGTGGTTCACATCGAGGTTTACTCCTAGAGGTGGCCATCTTGCTCAAGGAGGAATACTATTTGTAACACTGGTTCTGAAAGAGATTGTAAACCAGTGTGGTGTGTGCCTCAATATTGCTCTCATGATGACAGTAAATTCTAGAGGGCAAGAGCTTGTGCCTCTTTGCCAACAGACTAGCGTCACATAGATCCCATCAGAATGCAAATAAAAAATCTGAATTATAAAAACAGTGAAAATTATTTTTGTTGGTGTTAGACCATTATTGAAGTAGGTGAGACTTTGATTTAGAGGACCTTCCACTGAACTACCATTTTTATTAGGCTGCGTCTAACTAGCAATGAACTTCAAAGTTAATTTCAAAGTTAGGGGCTATTTTGAAGTCAAGTCCAGAGAGTCTACACACATTTTGCATACTTAGAAATTAACTTAGAAGTAAGGGAGCCCAATTTCAAAGTCCTTACTGCATTCCCAGGAAGGGAGTAGCACCCTATTTTGAAGTTTAACTTAGAAATAAGACATGTGTAGACACTCCACACCTGCTGTTTTGAAATAGCAGGTCCACCATGGCGGTGGCCCCACAGGAGCCCAGAGACATTTTGGCCAACCCAGGTGGGGCTCTATGGTTACTGCTGGCCATGTGTCAGGAAGCAGCTCCCCAGAAAACCCAGGAAGGAAGCTGAGACTGTGGCAGAGGCAGGAGGACCATGAGCTCCCTGCTGCATGGCCCACTCTCCACACAGCCCTAGCCATCAATGGCATCAAGCCAGGATGCCTGTGACCCCCTCCCACCCCCCCAGGAGCCCACCAGTGAGTCCCCTGAGGGCTTGCAGTAGGCACGCAAGCTGTGCCAGAAGTGATGCTCCCCTGGACTGAGGCAGCCACTCAGAAGCACCGTCCACCCACTGCCCCATTATGGGGAGCTGCACTGGCTCCAGGGGGTGAGGGATGTGGCCCCACCAACACACTTCATGGACACCACCTCACCCCCCTATGGACACACAGAAAGAGGCGGGTTCATCAGGTACCATCAGTCCTGCCCTGAGAGACCAGGGCACAGAGGCCAAGGGTGATGACAAGGGGTCCAGTGATTGGACCCTCGTCATCACCCTCCCCTCTGTGACAGCTAGCTGGGCCTTTTCCAGCCGAGCATCGCTCAAGGTCCTGGAGGTAGCAGCTGGTAGGTACAGGCCTTTCGGGATATCACAGAGCGTGGGGTCTGCCCTCACCCAAAAAACCCCACAGTCCACATGCCCAGGGAAGGAGGGGGGGCAGCAAACCTGGCCTGACCCTCACATGTGGGAATCTCTCTGCACCTGGGATCCCACGGGGCCCCCCAGGCCACCAGACAGAAGGGGAAAGGGGTAGGGGCCAGCGGACTGGGCCTTCCCCCTGTCCTCTCCTGTCTCCACAGGTCCACGATCCGTTAGCCACTCTATCCCAGTGTCAGATCAGCATGCAGCTGTGGAGGGCTGGGAGTCTGTCTCCTCATCCCAGCCCACATCCCCACAGGGTTGCTGCCAGGCTGCACAATGATGATGATGGAGGGACAAGGAGGTGGCCGCCAATTGGGCGGTTATGTGGGAGATGACTGACATGTTCTGGAACTGGCTGGCAATGGAGTGCGAGGTGTGGGTACAAGTGGCTGGCAGCCTGGAAACCCTCACCCAGGCTGTGGCCACCTGCCTTGCCCAAATTCCAGCTCCCTCACAAGCCCGGCCCACAGGACCCCCTCCCACAACACCCCCCCCCGCCCTGCAGCGGCCTGTTTGCCAGCAGACCTGTCCCCAGCCACCATGGAACTGGGCTGTTGGCTCTTGGCCAGTGCAGACAAACCAGCAGTGGTCCCAGTGGTCCCACCCTGCACACCCTGGGGAGGCTGAGCTTGCAGTGCACCCACCTTGGCCCTACTTCCCCATGGTCCCAGCACCATCCCAGCTCCACAGAGGGCCCTAGACCTGGGCAGCAGAGGCACCCACAGCCACCACAGCGCTCAGCTCTCCATGCCAGTGGGTGATTGAGCCCTCCTCCACTCCAGTCCCCTCCTCCAAATTTGGTCTCCCCACCCCGGCCCCCTGCATCTTTCCTCTAAGTAATTCCCCCCACTGTAAATAGGGTTATTCATTGTTGTGTTGTGGTGAAAAAACATGTTTATTCCCATGAACCCCCAGTAAAAGTTAACATTCTAACATTAATCCTGAGTCCATAATGCAGTAAGGGGGGGGCGGGGAGCAGGATGGTGTGTGTGGTGGGGGAGTGGTGAGCAGTGGGGGAGTGGGAGGGTATGGCGTAGGAGTGGCTGGGAGGGTCAGTGAGGGCCCCAGGAAAAGGCCTCACACAGGGCCTCCCAGGCCCTTACCCCATCCCTTCAGTCCTGGCAGCACAGGGCAGAAGGCAGCTGCTCGTACCTGGGCCCTGGGTCCTCAGCCCAGCCCTGCATAAAGGGTTCCTGTCTATTCTCCACAATATTGTGGAGAGCACAGCAGGCAGCAACCACCATGAGCATGTTTGGGAGGCTGATGTCCAGCCTCGTGAGGTGGCAGTGGAAACCCCCCCTCTTTAACCTCCCAACCACCTGCTCAGTGGTGCCCAGGGTGTGGTTCAGGTGGCTATTAAAAAGTTATTAGGGTGGCGTGGTGCATCCCATGTAGGGCCACATAAACCACAGGTGTAGTGGGCATGTGGCATCAGCCGTGATATTGGAGGCATCATGATACCCCCAGCAGGAGCTCCCACAGGGGACATTGGTGCCCTCCTCCATCCAGCATCCCAGCCACAAATTTGAGAACTCCCTGCGTGTCATGAACCTTGCCCGACCACCCCACATAGATGTCCATGAAGCAGCCCCTTGCATTGACCAGGGTGTGGAGAAACACCCAGTGGCACCCCTTCCTGCTCACATAGGCACTCCCACTGTGGTCCAGGGCCCAGATTGTTATGTGTGTTCCATCCACCATGCCAAAACAGTTCAGGCACCCCAGCTCTGCAAACCCAGTGAGGGTGATGTCTAGGTCCCCGACGTTGATGATGCAGTGAAGGAGCACATTGTTTATGGCTTGGACAACCTGCATAGGCTGGAAGAAAGACATGTCCATTAATGCCAGACTGGGTGGGTCCCTTCCCCCATCCCCAGAAGGGCCTCTCCCTGGTTGGCCTCCTTCCCCCTTCCCTGGCAGGGCTCCCTTACCCCTTTCACCCTCCCCAGCAGGGCCCCCTTCTCTGCCCCCTTGCCCAGTAGCCCCCTCAACAGAGTGGATCTGTGGTCTGAGCCAGGCTTACCTCAAGCAGGACCGCCCCCAACGATGGCCTTGCCCACCCCAAACTGATGGCTGGTGGACCAGTGGCTGTCTGGGGTGGCTGCATTCGTATGTCGTGATGCTGGAGGACTCAGGCAAGCCAGTAGCAGAGCTCCTTGAAAGTCCACCTAGTCATGAGAAAGCTTCTCAGCCACTGCTTGTCATCCCAGTCCCCCAGCACTTGCCAGTCCCACCATTCTGTGCTTGTAGGGAAGGCCCATTGGTTCCAGATCACTGGGGATCGGGGTGAGGCAGCAGGGCCCAGCCCCGAACTTGCAGGATGGGGCCCATGTGACCTGCCCTGCCAGCAGGCTGGCCACAGCAGTGAGGAGATCTCCCTGGGTGAGCAGCTGGTGAGTCATCTTGTCCCCGGCTAATTCTGTTCCCTAGCACACAGGCTGCCCTGCTGTGTGCAGCCTGGCAGTCCTGAGCATGTGCAGGGTGTGGGGTGTTGGGAGAGGCCCTTTAAGGCAGGGGCTGGCTGCGAGCCCTGAAGGGCTTGTTGGCCATGCGACCCCTGTGTGCGTCATTTCCTGGCCTCTTATTTCAAAATAAGGGCGACTGGTGTGTTTATGGTTCTTTTTGAAGTACTGGGACACTACTTGGGAATAAGGGCTGGGGGCTTGGTATGTGTAGACACACAACTTCGAAGTCTGTTACAGTAGGCAACTTTGAAGTTACTGTGTAGTGTAGACACAGCTTTAGTGTAACAAATTCCATCATTAGCCAGAAATACAGCAGCCTCTGACACTAGACCTCCGGGCCAATTTCAGATAAAACCCCTGTGACTAGGATGCTTTTGAATCAGCTGCTGTTTGCAGATGATCTTTTCAAGATGTGCTACAATATTACACTCTAAAGTTGGGTGGGCAAGATATGACCTGTGGGCCAAATCCAGCCCACCAAGCCTTTTAATCTGGCATGTGGCCCACCCTGCCAGGACTCCACGACAGGCTCTCCCATTCTATGTCACCACCCAAATCCTCTGCACCTGCTTTTCTCCTCTGCCCCATGTCACAACTCCCTCCCAGACCTTGCACCTCCTCCCCCAGGTCAGATTCTCTCCTTTACCCATACCACCTCTGTCTCTGCCCACAGGTTCCCTGTCCCAGGTCACAACCTCCTCCTTCACCTAAACTCCCTCTCACACTCCACCCCCTCTCCTGAACCCCAGTCCCCTACCTTGTGCTCCCTTCTGCACACAGCCTTTGTTCTAGACCCTGCTCCTTCTCCATAGAAAAGTGCAGCCCTTGACCACTTACCAAAATCTTGGAGTGGCTCCCCATTGAAAACTATTACCCACTCATGCCCTACCATATGCAACGCTCCAGTGTTTGGGGTTCAGGTCTATTAGTGAACATTGCTATGTACACACACATAGAAGTGGCACAGTGTGTCCTTTCACGCACAAGATTGGAGAGAATTAGTGCTTTTTTCAAACTAGTCCCTTAGGTAGCCTAGATGACCAGAACTGAAGATGAACTCAGTGCCCATCAGTAACCACAGTAAAAGACCTTTTTAGTCTTCTCTGTTTACGGAAGTTCAGCCTTATGGCCATTGCCTGAAATTATGGTAACAGGTGCTGATAAACACTGAATGCAACCTCCACCCACTCCTCACATGCCCAAAGATCATCTGTGCAAGTGATTCATTCATCACTAACCCGTGGGTTCAGTCTGATACAAATAAAATTGTTCTTTGCGGAAAACTACCCAACTAATCACAATCATTTGGATGGGCTGCAAATCCTATTTATGCTGTACTTTGTCATGTTGAATGTTTGGCTGCCTGACTCCAGTCACACCAAAGTCAAGAGAGGCTTTTAGTATGAGATCAAGTACAGTGCAAAATTTGGTCAGTGACTGAAGTAATGCACCTGAAAAGAGGAGAGGAAAAGAGAGTAGCTATGTTAGTCTAAAGCAGTGAGGGGCAACCTAGCTTAGAGATTTGGCCACATGAGGGGTCCTACTGCGTCTCCGTGGGCTGCAAGATTGTCATAACCTCGATACTTGCACAGGTTAGGATAATTTTGTTACCTATGCTTGTGCACCTAGGATTTGAAGGGTGAGTCAACTGAATCATAGCAGCAATTTAATTTGATGCAGTGGGGAGTGCATGGCTCTCACAGGCAATGTTGTGTGCAATCAACACATATCCCACTTTTTTTCTCCCTTACTTTTGTAATACCAGTAGGGGGAAAAAAACTAAACATGGCTGAAAACCAGCAGAATCTGGCAACCCTGTGCATGTAAGTAACAGTAAACAAAATTTCTCATGGGCCACACATAGACCCCAATGGGCTACAGGTTGCTTACTACAGTTCTGAACTCTTTTAGCACTTCATTGAGCACCAGCCAGAATGCAGAGATCTGAAAATTGCAGCCACTTCTTCAGACCATAGCCATATCAGAACAGACTGGCACAGAGAACCAAAAAGAGTAATCAAGGTTGACAAATCAGAAAAATTATCATCAAAGTGAACAAATCAGAGAGTCAAACTCCTCCCCCTTCTGCCCCTCTACTCTCTGATTTGCTCACCTTGATAATAATTTTTCTGATTTGCCAACCTTGATTACTATTTTTGGTTCTCTGTGCCTTAAATATTGAGTCTGTTCTGGTATGGCAATGATCTGAAGAAGTGGGTCTGTCCCACGAAAGCTCATCACCTCATAAATTATTTTGTTAGTCTTTAAAGTGCTACTGGACTGCTTTTTTGTTTTGGATGATCTAGTGTCTGTGACTTTTTCTGATCAGTAACAGAGAGTAACAGAGTAACACATTGGAAAGAGAGGTTGCTGAACTCTCTTTTATATTCAAATTGGACACATTAACATGTGGTTTGAACCGGGACGGGAATTTTTTAGGTCATTATAGGGGTTCTTTTGCATACTTGGATTAATCTAATTCTTGACCTTCCCCCTCCCACCCCTCCACTCTCTGATTTGCTCACCTTGATTATCTTTTTCTGATTTGTCCTCCTTGCTTACTGTTTTTGGTTCTCTGTGCCTTAAATATTGAGTCTGTTCCGGTCTGGCTGTGGTCTGAAGAAGTGGGTCTGTCCCACGAAAGCTCACCTAATAAACTATTTTGCTAGTCTTTAAAGTGCTACTTGACTGCTTTTTGTTTTGATAGTGTATAGACTAGCACAGCTTACTCTCTGTTACTATTCAGAAAGTAAAGGGATTTCTCCCTGCATCTGACAGGCACTGGAGCAGCCCTCCCAACTGCCTTTCTTGAACTGACTAAAAAGAAGCAGCCCTGAGAAAGGCTGCAAGGAAAGGAAAGCCTGCCTGAAGAGGAAGCAAGCAAGAAGGCAGGTATGACAGGGACACACACACACCATTAAGATGAGCCTCCACAGTGAAACTGAGCTGCTGGCCAGAAACAGACCAGCTTCAACAAAGGTGGGAGAAAGCATCACCACAAGGGCAGGGAGATAGGAGAATAAAGCCAAACAGTTTTAAAGGCACAGAACCAGTGAAAGGAAAAATGTAACGTTTTATTAAGGAATGGAAAATATTTTCCAAGGGCACTGGAGCTATTTTTCCCAGGATGTCTCAAATAAATTTTAATTTTTTCATTTAACCAGGACGGCCAGAATGGCCATGGCATTTTGACAGCTTTGTGTTGGCTTATCAGTGAGAGCTGTTGTCTTCATTAGAAGATTAGATGGTGTTAGAAAATGGTCTGAAAGATTAATCACAACCAGCTGTCACAAAGTTCAATCCAACAGTCCTTGTCTACACTGGCTGCAAGGTTGTGTTTCACATTAATATACCTCTTAGACTAGTTCCACAAGTGATGAATGCCAAATTAATTTTCTTTTCTACACCATGGAAGTTGATACTGATATAATGATGCCATCAGACCTAGTTCCAAATCAGAAGAATGCTGGTGACAAAACCATGGGAGCATGCATTTCACTGAGAAATCTCATCCACTTTTTATTACAAATCAAAGGAGAACACTAGTATAAAATTTTCCATTTTGTGCATTTGAAAAGAAAAAGAATCACAAAGCAACATAGGTGAGCAATTCCCAAAAGATTTAGAGACAAGAAACAAACAGTCAAAACTTGTGGAAGATGTCGAAAGAAACCCACCATTCTTGGGCAATATGCTTTGAGTAGCTGCTCACAGTTATTATTAGCATGATTTATTATTATAGTAACATTAAGGTGCTCCATGTGAGAACAGGGCTCCATTGTATTAAACAGTTTACAAATGCTCACTTAAGGGACAGTACCTGCTTCAGTAGATTAGGATCAACATAGACAAGAAAACAAAGGGAAAGGAAATGTTATTAATCTCCATTTTACAGACACTGAGGCACAGAGACATTCAAACTTACTTGTTGATCTTGAGTTCAGAGAAAAGTGATTATACCCGACAGAGGTAGATAATGTGATTTGGTGAAAAGGCTTTTATTCCAATCACAAAGATCTCCCTGTGCTCCCTGCTCCTGCCTACATCACAACATCACACAGCTGGCTACTGCTACATCAGCTGGGTTTCCAAAGAGACCACTTTGGCTTTCAAGAGCTTAAGTGGCCTCAAGCCATGTGGATCAGGGGTCCCCCCTTCATCTCTGCCACTGTATTGCTGCACCTATCTGAATCCCCAGCCAGCCATCTGAATACCTTAATAGCACATTATTACACTGAGATAGGAGATCTGCCACTACTGTCTCCTGTGCTCCATGCTAGATGACTCTGACCTTAGTTGCGGTGAACTATCCCCGCATCACTGGAAGAATCAAACTTTCTGAAGGCCTGTACCCAATCAGCCACTGCGTCCTTAGAGACCAGAGGAATGTTGGTGAGGTTGCAGCCTGAAAAGTGGCAGCTCTGAACCCTCACACCCTCACGTGTGCTTGTGTATGGTGGTCCAAAACTCCCACTCCAGAAGGGTTTCTGTTTATGTATTGAAATATTAACATGCCCCCAACTCCTGACATCACCACAGTCTGAGCAGTTCCCACAAGTTAAAAAGAAAAAACAGGAGTAACCGACAGAACCCCAGCCCATTTTACAGCCACATACAGTTGTGGTTCCATATGGTGTCATTGGGGCTTTCTAGTTACTGCTGCTGCTGCTGTCAGTTGATTGGCTTGTTCATGAAGGTGTGAGGGGTTGCTCTCGTTCCCTGATGATTGGTCCGGTACAAAGTTTTTGGCATCATGCTCCCCTTTTGATTTTTTGAGAAATCCTCACGCCCCCTTACTTCTCCTTTACCATCATCCAACTCTCCTTTTAACAAAATATTCAATTTGTAATTTAAAATAAACACAAAAACTTGATATAAAATGTTATTTAAAATAAAAAATAAGAACAAATAGTTTTTCTTGGGCCTTTGCAGGTGCCTGGTGCAGCCCCAGCTGGCCAGGTGCCTGAACCCTATGCCAGCAGCCAGAGCTGCCGGCACCAGGCACCCACCCACCTTAGATCTGCACTGCAAGAGTCACCTACCCAAGCCCCAGGCTGCTGGGGTCAGCTGCCTGACCACACACTGGTCACCCGAGCCCTGAGCTGCTGGGACCAGCCACCCACCCACCAGCCACCTGCTCCATGTGCGAGCCAGCTGCCCTAGCTGCCCACCAAAGCCTCATGCTGCCAGGGCCAGCTGTCCACTCGCCAGCCCAAGCCGCCCAAGCCCTGAGCTGCCAAGGCCAGCCACGTGCCTGCCATCCTGAGCCACCTGAGACCTTTAAGGCTGGGGCCAGCTGCCCGCCTGCCAGATCAAGCCCCATGCTGCAGAGCCCAGCTGCCCAGCCCCACTCCACCTGAACCCTACGATGCTGGGACCAGCTGCCCAAGCCCTGAGAGTCCCGCAAGCTGGCTGGCTGCCCAAGCCCCACAAGCCCTAAGTGCTGCCTGCCCAAGCCCCTCCCCTTCCACAAAGCCAGGTACCTCCAGATCCCGCTCTTACCTCTTCCTCATCCCCCAAGCCAGGCACCCCCAGGCCCCATCTAACACTATCTTCCTCCTTCTACCCACCCCCCAAAACCCACACTTACTCACCTTTGCAGGCGGCAGCTAGCTCCACGTGGGTCTTCACTGGGTGCCTGCTTTTTACAGCGGCTGTGCTGGGTCATCCACATAAAATGACAGGGGCTGAGAGCCGGAAGCAAAAGCCAGCTTTTTCTTTGGCTGGGGAGAATGATGGTGGGGGCTGGGTCACCTCACACCCCTGCTGGAATTTCTTCACACACCCCCAGGGGGGCACGCCCCCCAGTTAGGGAAAGCATGGGCTAGTATATTCTGGGGAGGAAGCACAGACTAATCTGGAAGTTTAGCAGGCTCTGGATCAGGCACTCACAAGCCCCCACCCTCCTGGGCCAGGAGTTTGCCTGGAAGGAAATTCTGAATCCCACACATCTCCTGCCAGATGCAGGAAAATAGAATCCTCATGGAGGCAAGGATCAGCTCTTTAGTCATGGTGGCAAGTACGGCACTTGTTCTGCGCAATCCAACACTGCTAGTTTGGCTGAAAAGAATGGATGCAGTTTTCTTTTAAGGGCCAAAAATCTCTAAGCCCATTTACTCTCATTCAATACATGTCATACTTGTCTCTGCAGAACAGGGCACTTCCTTCCAGTCGGCATATTTCCATCGGTCCCCAAGCACACAAGTAACATAGTGTTAGCCTGGAGTGGAAAGCACAGCACACTCCTGCTGACAGTATTTTAATTACCCAGCAATGATCATAGCTCACTCTCCCCACCAGAAATGTGTTATTTTCTTAACACAATGCTACCCTCTTATCCACACAGATGTTGAATAGTACACATGGAAGACAGAGCTCTAACTAATGACATATAAAGTCTGATTTGGTACTTGACTTCAGAAAAATGGGTGTTTGACAAAGAAGTTTATACAGAAAGAACAATTGGCAATATTCGTGTTTCTTTGTTGTAAGTTAGGTGGCCTCATGGAGAAGAAACATCAATAGGAGTCAGGAGAAGTTTGTTCCAAGTCCAGCTCTGACAGTCACTTTACCTCTGTGTCTTTTTTGTCTGCTTTGGTTATAAGGTCTTTGGGACAGGAACTGTCTACTACTACGTCTTGATACAGCACCTAGCACAATTGGAGCTTGATTAAGATCTGGCCTTTTGGAGCTACTTCAGTATAAATAATTAGTAGCTGAAAGCCCATGCTCTCACATGGGGATGCCAGTTTGACAAAATAATTCACCATCTGTTCAGTCTCCATACAATAAATGAAATAGTTGCATGCAAATTGGCCATAGAATAGTGGAGGTGGTTGATTGAGTTGCCTCTGATATCACAATGTACTTTGATCATGGCCTAGATACATGTAGCTGAACACACCACATGGGTGTGATTTGTAGTGCTAAAACAGCAGAAAACTTAAAAATTGGATGGTAATACGTCACAAATCCCAGGGATAATTGAGCTTGATACTATTCTGAACAAAGAGAGCTTTCAACCAAACTTGTAATGTTTCCAGCACTTCACACTGACGCAGACATTCTACACTTCACAGTGACAGTCCTGGAATCTTATTAATTATACCACTGACTTCACTGAAGTTATACCAGGAACAAATCTGGGCCTTGGTATAATATATAAACCTTCCAGTTGTATTTTCAAAATGCAAATACATTCTACAATGGAGAAGTACATTCTGCCTGGATAAAGAAATTCATAAAGAAAAATATCCATACTGGTAAATATAATGTAAACAATTATTTTAGCTGTACGTTAGTACTGACAATAATTTTACCCACATTTTAGTACTGACAATAATTTCAAAATCTTTAGGAACTAATTTTCAATTTTTTTAAAGTCAGATGAATGAAACAAAATGCACATCCAATTGAACTGAGTGTCATAACACTTGACTATAACAAGTTCAGGATTTTGCCTTTGAAGTGTAGTACATTATTACAAAAAGAGCCAAAAGGAGCTAAAATATAAAGCTCAATAATAAGCTTTGCTAACACGGACTCTACAGATAATAAACATGTAAATCATTTTTAAAACCTTTCTTTTAATTTTCCTAAGGTAGAATGCCCTTCTCACTGATTAAGGGTAAAAATACAATTACAGCCATTCAGCTGGAATTTTAATAGATCTTTAGATCTTTTACCACCAAGTAGTTTTGTTAGAAATTGCTTATTCTAAATTATAATCTCAATAACAGAGAGTAATATAGTGGGGTGGAAATGTATGTGTTGTGTATGTAGATAGCACTGTGAGTACTATTGCATATTTTAGTCAAATTCTTAACTGGAATTCGAATTGTACACTGAAATGCTTTCTCTTATTTTATTTTATTTTTAATGTTCACATTTGAAAATTGCAGGAAAGTTTTAGGACTCAAACTCAAGAAAACCAAGATCTGAATATACACACAGGAGTGTTTTCCTCCTTCCTTTTGAGCACCTCAACAAGTATTGATGGAAGCATGTTTAACTGTCTGGTTTATAGACATTATGGTAGAAAATGGAACATTTAAATATGCAAGTTTTAGCTAATCCCCCACGCACAGCCTATGGACTTTTAAGGATTTTACCTTATTATAACACTGTTAGAACTGAAAGAAAAATTCAGTGTCAAATTAAACAGTGGAATTTCTAAATATGTATCTTTCTGGATTTTGTTTCATCTTGCTAAAATAGATAATATTTTAAAATATAAGCTATTCAGTGTCTCAGAAACATTTTACATTTATTTCTACCATTTATAAATTTGCATAGTAATAATGAATTCTTTATGTGAACACTTAGAATTAATATTTTTTAATCTCATGCAGCATACTAGGCACAGAGGAAAATACTGCTACCTTAAAATATCTTTTCAGATTTCTTATATGTCTTATTGTAATTAACAAGACTGTTTTTTCAATGTTTCTATTCACTATAATACTGCTGTGTTAAATGTTTGTGCCCCCAATGTACTGTTAGATTTCTACAATATTTCTAGTTAAGTATCCATTCCATTGAGGGAACAAATTTCATTTGCATCCATTGGAAATGCTAAACCACTAAACCTAACAGATGGGAATCTAATTGCAGACCTGTTGTCTGGACACTGTTAACAAATGCAGAAGTAGCAATATACAGGGGTTTTTCGTATTGAATTTGGGCTGGCACCAGGGAAACTCCAGCTAATTACACAACGTTTGAATTTCTTGCTTAATGAAGAAAAATGCAAAATTAAAGGCACTGAAAGGGTTGTGAAATGATCAGAAAAAATGCAGTCCAATAGCACTTTAAAGACTAACAAAATAATTAATTAGGTGATGAGCTTTTGTGGGAGAGACCCACTTCTTCAGATGTAGCCATACCAGAACAGACTCAATATTTAAGGCACAGAGAACCAAATATAGTAATCAAGGTTGACAAATCAGAAAAATTATCATCAAGGTGAGCAAATCAGAGAGTAGAGGGGCAGAAGGGGTGGGCAGAGTCAAGAATTAGATTAAGCTGAGTATGCAAAAGAACCCCTATAATGACCTAAAAAATTCCCATCCCAGTTCAAACCACATGTTAATGTGTCCAATTTGAATATAAAAGAGAGTTCAGCAACCTCTCTTTCCAATGTGTTACTCTGTTACTCTCTGTTGTTGATCAGAAAAGTCACAGACACTAGATCATCCAAAACAAAAAAGCAGTCCAGTAGCACTTTAAAGACTAACAAAATAATTTATGAGGTGATGAGCTTTCGTGGGACAGACCCACTTCTTCAGATCATTGCCATACCAGAACAGACTCAATATTTAAGGCACAGAGAACCAAAAATAGTAATCAAAGTTGGCAAATCAGAAAATATATCATCAAGGTGAGCAAATCAGAGAGTAGAGGGGCAGAAGGGGGAGGAGTTTGACTCTCTGATTTGCTCACTGTGATAATAATTTTTCTGATTTGTCAACCTTGATTACTATTTTTGGTTCTCTGTGCCAGTCTGTTCTGGTATGGCTATGGTCTGAAGAAGTGGGTCTGTCCCACAAAAGCTCATCACCTAATAAATTATTTTGTTAATCTTTAAAGTGCTAGTGGACTGCTATTTTGTTTTGATAGTATATAGACTAGCATGGCTATCTCTCTGTTAGATCACCCAACGAACTGAAGATTAACTTTTTATTGTTTTGCCTAAAATTTGGATGAGGAACTCATATTTATATATTGTAGGAATGCATTTCTGCAAAATGTCTTCTGAGAAAATGGAATAGCATTTGAAAATTGGACCATGTAATGATTACTCAGCTTGCAAATGCAAACAAAGACACTTAATCACAGCGTGTAACTTCCATTGTGAACATTATAGTAAATAGTAATACAAATATCAGAATTTAGTACACAGTGTGAATATCTCCTTTAAAACAATGGCAAACCTAGGCCCAGTCTTCATTTTTGGCCTGAGCCTGAAAGATAACAGGGCAGTCTGATAGCTAGTATAATACTTAGAAACAATTAAGCTATGTAAAGCAATTGGCATTTTGCCTGATAAAAATTGCTAACTTACTTTAGAAACTCAGAATCATAGGTATGTAGGACTGAAAGAGACCACAAGTCCACCCCCTTTATTGGAGCAGGACTAATTCACCAGGCCATCCAAACTGCTTGTCCAACCTGTTCTTAAAAGCAATATTGAGAATTCTACTGCTTCCTTTGGAAGCTAAACTACCCTTACATTTTGAAACATTTTTCTAACATCTAACTGAAATTTCACTTGCTGCACATAAAGCCCATTGCTTCATCCTACCTTCAGTGGACTTGGAGAACGATTGAACCCATTTCTCTGTAACAATCCTTAATATACCTGAAGATTGTAATGAAGCCCTCATGGAACTTTACCCTTTTTCCTTCACTCATCATAAAAGAGCTTAAAAAGAAATAAAGAAAACTCTTTGAAAACTTCTGGAGATCAGGAGAGATCCCAGATGATTAGAAAAAGGCAAATGTAGTGCCCACCTTTAAAAAAGGAAAGAAGGACAATCCAGGCAACTATAGACCAGTCAGGCTTTCCTCAGTCCACAGAAAAATCATGGAGGGGATCTTCAAAGAATCCGTTTTGAAGCATTTGGAAGAGAGGAAAGTGATTAAGAGCACTCAACATGGATTCACAAAGAGCAAGTTGTGCTTGACTAAACTGATTAGCTTCTCTGATGAGGTAACTGGCTCTGGGAACATGGGGAAGTCAATGGATATTATATACCTTGACTTTAGCAAAGCTTTTGATACAGACTCCCACAACATTCTTGCCCATAAGTTAAGGAAGTATGGATTTGATACATGCGCTGTAAGATGGATAGAGAGCTGGCTTGACAGATGGCCCCAGTGGGTAGTGGTCAATGGCTCAATGTCTGGTTGGCAGTTGGTTTCAAGTAGAGTGCCCTAAAGATCATTTCTGGGGCCAGTACTCTTCAACATTTTTGTTAATGACCTGGATGAGGGGATGAATTTCACCCTTCACAAATTTTCAGATGACATTAAGCTAGGGGGTCAGGTAGATACATTGGAAGGTAAAGATAGGGTCCCGAGTGACCTAGAAAAATTGGAGGATCAGGCCAAAAGAAATTTGAGGAGGTTCAACAGGGAGAAGTGCAGAGTCCTGCACTTGGGACAGAAGAATCCCAAGCATTGTTACAGTCTGGGGACCGACTGGCTAAGTAGTAGTGCAGTAGAAAAGGACCCGGGGATTACAGTGGTTGAGAGGCTGGATATGCATCAACAGTGTGCCCTTGTAGCCAAGAGGGTGACAGCATACTGGGGTGCATTAGGAGAAACATTTCCAGTAGATCTAGAGAAGTTATTATTTGCCTCTATACGGCACTGATGAGGTCGCATCTGGAGACTTGCCTCCAGTTCTGTGACCCTGTAAAGAAAGGATGTGGAAATATTGGAGGGGGTTCAGTGGACAGCAATGAAAATGATTAGGGGGCTGGAGCATATGAGCTATGAGGAGAGGCTGAGAGATTTGGGCTTATTTAATTTGCAGAAGAGAAAACTGAGGGGCTATTTGATAGCAGTCTTCACGTCCTGAAAGGGGGCTCTAAAGAGGATGGAGAGAGACTGTTCTCAGTGGTGACAGATGGCAGAACAAGGAGCAATGGTCTGATGTTACAGAGGAAGAGGTATTGATTGGATATTAGGAAAAACTATTTCAACAGTAGGCTGGTGAAGCACAGGAATGTGTTACTGAGACAGGTGGTGGAATCTCCATCACTGAAGGTTTTTAAGTCCCATCTTGACAGTCATGACTGGGATGATTTAGTTGAGGTGGATCCTGCTTTAGGCAGGGGGCTGGACTAGATGACTTCCTAAGGTCCCTTCCAGCCCTAGAATTCTATGATTCTCTGATTTTATGAAAGACTATTGTTGCAGTGGCACACACCATCCAATATATCCTTTCTCTTTTTATACTGTTGCCATTTTTGACATTGCTTCACTTGAGTTGGTCTTCTGAGATTTGCAACTATACATTTTCACAAAGGACTTAATGGTCTTATTAAAACCTGCCTTCCTGTGCAATGAGCCCAACAGACACTTTGGGCTCAATGGTAAGGTCAGTACCCTCGTGTTACACACTCCATTTGTGGGAGGTGGGTGCAGATGGGGCATGCTGCAAACGTCCCTGGATGGGACTTCATGCTGTGGTCCCTGCACTTGGAACCATGTGCAGTGGTAGTGTGCCCCACCCAGACCTAGCAGAAAGCACCTGGGCATGGATGGCTTCCTGCTGCAAGCCTCATGGAGGGGCTGGATGAACCTCAGACCTAGGTGCGTGGGAGAAATGGCCCCTGCCACCGCTGAAGTATGCTGGCAACAAGGGCACCAGCCCGACCCCAGAAACAGTGAGAAGTGTTGCACCTGGCACAGGGGCATGCCCACAGGTGAGAGGCAACACAAGATGTATATGTGCATGTGTGTGTGCATGTGCACACTCTGGAGAGGGTGAGATTGCTCCTAGTTCACCCACCACCATCTGGGGATGTCTTTGTGACCAGACCCCTCTCCCCCTTTGCCTGTTAGCCCATTGAGCAGGGGTGAAGGGCTGCTGTGGTCAGCACGGTCCCAGAGACACTGCAGGGCCCCCGTGTAGCAGGGTCCACTGTGCAGGCTGCACCTGGCTCTGCTCCTGGGATATCCCCATACCTTGGCTCGGGGAGTGTTGGTCTGTGCTAATGGTGGGGACAAGGCATCGGGGCTATGTTCATGAATGATTCACTGAATGTCCTCTTTGTCTTCTTTACAGCTCACCTTGCACTGACCAAGCCACCTCTGCCAATGCCTCCAGGCCAATCCTGCTGCCAGAGGGGTTTGTGGAAGGTCAATGAGGACCTGAAGTTGGACCACAATGCTGCCCTGTGGCTATGACAGTGACAATAGAGCAGTGGCTGAGGATCAACATGAAGTGGCAGTTGTGGGCCTGGGACCAGCTTATGTCCTGCTTTGAGGCTGGCATCTGGCAGGACCTGATGGCCCAGCTGCCTGCAGCCACCCCCTGACACCGCTGCCATCCCTGCCCCTACCCCCTGCCTCCACTGGCCCTCCTACAGGGTGTCCTGGACTAGCTGCAATGGCCAAGGGCCAGGGATGCCCCCCGCAGCTCCCCAGGCCCCCCTGGCCACACAGACCCCACTGCAGCCCCTGTTCCCTCTTACCCTGGTGCAGCCCTTCCCAACCCATAGTTCCCCCTGGTCTTGGCTCCATCCCAGCCCTGACAGGGGCTCTGAACCCATGGTGGGAGGGGATTCTGAAGATGCTGCTGCTCAGGATCCCACTTCCCCTTGGGTTCATGGCCCCTCAACCCACTCCATGGTTGGAAGCCCCACGCCACCAGTCCCAAGCCTGTCACCCAAGTTCTGAGGCTCCCACCCTCTGTCCCAACCCCACCACTGTAAATAGTTGCTTTCACTGCACTGTTTGTAAATCGTTTGTTATCACACAGTTTCTTTCCAACACTTTTTTTCTTGTTTCAGTAAAATAGTTATTTGTTCACCACACCTGCATCCCTCCTTATTGAGCCAGAGAGCATGAGAGGGCAAAG
The DNA here is from genome assembly GCF_033958435.1 of Carettochelys insculpta. NCBI lineage: Eukaryota > Metazoa > Chordata > Testudines > Carettochelyidae > Carettochelys > Carettochelys insculpta. Next base: position 11,403,171 of record NC_134150.1, on the reverse strand, counting down.
GAAGGATTTATGATAGGGATAGGCTTGCGCTGTGGGCCCAAGGCCCCCACGGGTGATGCCCTGGGGAGGGCTGTTGAGGGTCCTAGGAGAAGCTCTTCTTCAGGGCTTTGCTGATCCACACTCCATCCTGATGGACCTGGCAGATGGTATTGGTGCCCAGCTGCTACCACACATGGCTCATGGCCAGAATCTGGCCCCCACCCAGGAGGAAGGCTTCCTCCTGCCCCTCCACAATATTATGCAGGGCATAACACACCACCACAAGTTAATGGATGTTGCACTCCCCCCCACATCCAGGCATGTGAGCAGACACCTGAAGCATGCCTTGAGATGGCCAGAGGTGCACTTGGCCTGTATCCTGACCCAGTTGAGGCAAGCATTGAACAGTTCCCAGCTGGGGGCCAGCTGGCCAGTGTGAGGTTTCATGAACTAGGGCATGAGGTGATAGACTACATCCCCCATAATGCAGAATGGACATCTGACTGCCAGCTCATGGCAGGGGACAAATATGCCTGCTTCCAGCCTCCAGCACTGGCTAGAGTTGCAGAAGACATGGCCACCACATGCCTGGCCTGAACACCCAATGTAAATGCCCGTGAACTGTCCTTGGTGCTCAACCAGGGTTGACATGATCATTGAAAAGTAGCCTCTGCAGTTTATGTACTTGGCTACATTTTGCTCTGGGAACCCCCTGGTGGTGAATCCAGCCACAACCTTATCCACACATGGATGATGCTCCACAGCAGGACCAGGCTGTTGGCTGTCATGACCTGTGGACGGAATCGAACATACACCAGGGACTGAGGAAGGGAGTCACTGGGCCCTGAGGGAAGCTCGCCTGTGAGGCTGTACCCCGCAGCAGCAGACCTCTGCAAGGACGGGATGGCACAGTCCCCTGGGAAAAGGGCTTCCAACCCTTCCAGACCTCTCCATGACAAACTGATTGACCACTGAGTGGTAGCTGTTGGGGTGATAGGCTTCCACAAGGTGACTGTGACCCACCTCTCCACAGGGATGGTGGACTGCAGTTGGGTGTTCTGTCTCTGGAAGGCAGGGTCAAGTCAGGCACAGAACTCCAGGAAGGTGACATTCCACATTCAGGAGCTCTAGAGCCACTCCTCATTGTACCAGTGTCCCATAACCAGCCAGTCCCACCAGTTGAACTGGTGCAGTGCCTACAGATCTGCCCGAGCACCTTGGCAGGTAGCTGCAGGTGTGATCACCCTGCAGCCATGGTGAGGTCCTTGCAGGTTGTTTCAGTCTCACCCTCCATGAGGAAGAGGAGTACAGCTGTCAGGAGGTTCAGAAGCTACAGTAGCATCTCTGTGTGGGGTCAGAGTAAGCCCAGGGGCAGCTCTCGCAGCATGGCTCCCTGGAAACAGCAGCTGTGTCACCCACAAAGACATGAAGCCATGCTCTAGCTGTGCTGTCACTTGGAGGAGGTCAGCATGACCACAGCAGAGGCAGGAAACAGGTGCCTGGGCTAAGGTCCCTTCAAGGCTGCATCGTGCCAGGGCTCGTGGAAGGGGCTGGTGATCTGCAACCCTATCTGCTGTGGTTCTGGGCAGCTGTTTTGGAGCAGCCAGGCAGTCCAGCCACTCTGTTGACAGAGGATCGCTCTTTTGATCCACCTTGTAGTCTGGCCACAACCTTGTCAAAAGAAATTTTGTTGCATGAAATCTTCTGATACGAACTTCTGCCGACAAATCCCTGTAGTCTAGACATAGCCTGACATTTGCAACTAACTAACAAGGACTTCACTGCCTGACTCCTACGTATGAATGAAGGACCTGATCCTGATTCCACAGAGCTCAATGTTAACAGTAACACAACTGAATCCAAATTATACCTTAATATGCAGGATTCCATCTTCTGTGTTCTAGTGTGAAAAACAAAGCTTGCAATCCATACGCCATCTGGTGTGGAATAGGTTTTGGGCAATGACCTTACTTTCTTTATTCCCCTCTCCCCGAGGGTGATATATTTTGGCGAAATAGATGACTAACCCTATTTGTATACTTCTGCTTTGAATTGAAGAACATATTAAACTATATCAGTTGCTATCCATACCTCTTAAACAACATTTCAGTTATCTATATGACAGAAAATGCTCAACAGTTTCTATAATGACATAAACAATACGTAAGTAGTATGTTTCAAGACAAAAATATATTAACTTTTCAGAATACCTCATTATTTCCATAAATTAGTTTTATTCTTAAATTCTGTTTTTGTTGATTAGCAAGGCTCTGACAAGGACTATCTTGCCCATCAGAGAGGAGTCAGACAACATACAAAACTGCACATTCTTACAACACAACCACACCATAGTCCTGACCCAAAGACTGTTAAAGTCAATGGAAAGACTAATTAGATCAGACTACAGACCACCAAAATTTTTTCCTGCCTTTTTTTTTTAAATTGATGCCCATTTTTTATGGTAAATTGCACATGCAAATTCATTCTATAGCCACAAAGTCTAAAGACCTATGGATCAATTTATAAAAGTAAATCATATTTCTCTGGATAACTGTAACTATAAAATATGGCAGAAAAAAGAAAAGAAAAGAAGGAATTAAGTATTCCATGCTGTCCCACTTCTACTTCCCTTTTCATTTAGATGTTATTGTACCCAAATTTACCAAATATGTTTTATATGAAACTTCATTAAAAACTAGCACTACTAAGGTAAATTATTTAATAAATAATCTTTACATTTATGCCAATTAAAGAGAGAGGTTATAGTTTTGAATGAATTCACAAAATAAAGTGAGGTTGATAGACTAGATTACTGAAATGCTCATTAACATTTGCCAGAATTCATTCATATGTATATTTGTCTATCAAAAATGTTGTTTCTATTAACTCCCGGTATAATAGGAGAGACCTCTTTATCACAATAGAGATATTTTTATTTCTTTGTTCTTGTGATTAAAATCCCTATCCTCAGCTGTGGTCTTACACTCCCATTTTTACATTTCTTCAATTGCTTTTAAAAGTAATCCATTTTTATCACCTCTTTTTGAACTAAGGCATGCTGTGTGCATTTGAGTGATGAAGATGAGGAGGATTGTAGGTGTTTGGCTTTGTAATTTCATCCTTGAATTTTGTGATTACTAACAGGACAACTTTTTTAATTTGCTCTTTTGTCTCGATTCCCCTGGCTGACAATCTGCTCTGTGAGCTAGGCTTTTTAATCAATCACCTAGATAATCAAATGTCACTGGCTATCTGCTCCATGTAATTACTTTTGCAATTAAAAATCAACCTCAAGTTGCCTCATCTAATTAGAGGGATGGGCAGATTTTCATCTAGATTGATTTTTTAATAAATATTGACTTAAAATGCCATAATCTCATCATATTCTTTCATTTTCTTTGTACCAAAAATCAAACAAATGGAAGAATTAACAAGCAGAAGGATTCATAGGACTTCAAAGGCTTTTGCTAGTTCAGACATACTAAATTGTGCTATACAGAAGCCTAGCTTATCTCAGCCTAATAATAACACCCAAAAGCTCCTACCTTTCATTAGAAAAAAAGAACAAAGCAGGTCTCCCATTATATATTTTACTTTCTAAAGTATTTCAAATTAAACCAAAAACTCTTAACAGTATAATTAGTTGGCCTATCTGTCACTGCAAATTATTGTGTGGGTTTTAACGAATTACTCTATACACGTTACAAAAATTGTTGACTTTGAATTAAAATAAATAGCAATAATCATGTCAGCAATTCATTTTCCTCCAGCACTGTTTAGAAATCTTTGTCTCACACCCATCTTTAAACCACCTTATTTCATTTTGTACTGGAAGGAAAAATATTGTAAATAACAAGCCATTTGTGTTGTAAAAATAGATATTGAACAGCATGAAAAATTTGGAGTGTGACAGGTAATAACTAAAGACGCAGAAGCTGTGCTTCATGAAGAGCAGTGCAGTTGCATAAACCATGCAGCAATTATATTTTCACATTTAATCTCTACAAATACTTAGTGGTCTGTGGGTTAGTGCCCAAGAATACAGTTCCAGCCCAACTCTGCCACAGACTGACTGCTCTGGGACCAGGAGAACAATGCAATCTCTACATGCAGGTGCTTACTAGGTGCAAATTTGAGCAATAGCAACAGGTGACACAGAAATGAACCACCTCAGCAAAAGAATCAGAACACAATGGGTTTCAAGGGGCCTATTACTTTCCAGCGCTACATGGACTATTTGGTGATATTACTCTTGTATTGTGCAGTGGGACCCCTGTTCTGTCTTGTGGTACTTGAGGCAATGGCCCTGCCTCCTTCCTACCACTCTTTATGGCAGTTAGCTTGTCAGACCTGTCCCTTTGCTCCGGGAAGTGCAGGAGCTGACATTCCAACTGGTCATTACATCCTCTTCGTCCTCACTTTCCTTGTACACTTGGGCAGGGTCCATTCACCATCAGGCTCTACATTTGAATAAGATAGATAGTTTTATGTGCCCATGGCTCAGCCTCCAGTTGAGGAGGGAAATTTCTGCAATCACCACTATGTAGTATATTGGTATTATAGCTTCTTTTTTTTGCGGGGGGGTTTCACTTGATTCCCAGTAACCCCAAGGTAAGGCATATCTCCTGACAGTAATAAAACCTCATGCTTTAATGACTGAAAGTTTGAGTATCTACATCATCTTTGGGAAACTAGTTGATATTGCATTGAAGAAAACTAATGTGCTCAAACCATACTGCTTTGGTCAAGTTGTGATACAAGATGCTTTAGTTATTCTACTACAGATACCAAATATTAAGGACTCTCACCCTCTTTTCCTTGTCCCCAGCCTCTTTCCTGGAACTCTGGTAAGTACAACAAATTGTACCACCACTGGAATCAATACTAACTGAAGAGCACCTTAAAAAAGTAGTCCTGTGGCACCTCATAGACTAACAAATTTATCACGTCATAGCATGTGATTTGGATTCAGGAATCACATACCATGAATGAGACACATCCAAGCTGACTTAATTTGCTTCATTGATACTGGTCCTACAATAGACAGGTAACTTCTTTTGCTGTTATATATACCCTGGGTCAGTATTCCCTCTAATTTTTTTCACTCATGGACCAAATAAAATTTGTTATGGGCACCGAGGCACTTGTGGCCCACCAGTAGAAACACATGCTGCTGGGTGTGAAAGGCTTTGAGCACTCTGCTAATAAGCAGGGCAGCACCTGAATGTTCCCTAAGCAACTGGCCCAGTGCTCAGCTTACCTGGATTTTGGAATCTCTGCTCCAATTCATCTCATGAAGTGGGTTTTACCCATGAAAGCTCATGACCTCCCAAATGCTGCCATATGGGTGTATATCAGGAGTAACACATTTTCATTCGTCATAGTAATAAGGTGTCCATTGCCATAGCATTTAGATATAGCTGACAAAATTAAAATGACAAGTATAGTATTCCTGTCAATCAGCAAGAGTAGAACTCTTCATCCTTTGCTCATCAAGGATGAGACTTTCACTTTAAACCAGGAAAACTGCAATCAGACACTAAACAGCGAAAGAGAAAAAACATAGTCCTTTTACACTGTAGCTGTGTCTACACAAGAGGCTTTTCCCAGCAAAACTGGGCTTTTTTGGGAAAAAACACTGAGTGTCTACAATCAGAATGCACTTTGTCAGTTTGTCAACAAAACCCAGAACATCTGTCAGCAGCATTATACCTCTCCTCATTCAGGTATAATGCCTCTCCTGACAGTATTCTGTTGACAGAACAGCCATGTAGATGCTCCAGGGATCTTTGTTAACAGATGGGGCTTCAGGTTCACGGGGCAGCCCTGTTTGCAGAGCTTCTGGTCAGCCATTCTGTTAAGAGAGGGCTGGGCAGTCTGGCTGCTCTTTGTTGACAGAGCAGATTGCTCTTTTGCTCTCTTTTTATGTGTAGACGCAATCTGTCGACAGAAGTTTTGCTGGGAAATCTCTTCTGACAGTCACTTCCATCAGAGGCTTCTTCTTTAGATGTTTCCTGTATGTATATAAATTCTAGAGGAACGTTTAATCCCTTTTGACATATCAGTCTGACTAAACATCACTAACCACAGAAGCATGGCTGACATTGAAACAGTTTCGGAAGCAGGACATTACAAATAAAAGAACTTTTTGTTCCCCACAGTGCAGTAGAATAATGCTCCTGGTCAAAAGCTTGCTTAAAATCAGCAGTCTGCCTCCATGCAAAAATGGCCCAATCTGAAAGAGTGTTGTGAATAGGCTGAGCAAATGAATCTTAAGAATTCGAGAACAATGCAGACCTCTGGTACAGTCAGACAGGGCCACGATACTGCATTATATTGTATACACCCATCTTTACTGTCTAGAAAAAGGCAAAAGTCAAGATTTAAAAAATACCACACACACTTTAGTATCTTAGGAGCCTGAGCCCCATTTTCAAAAGCAGTGTAGGCATTTGAGATGCAGGCAGTAGGACTACTCAGAAAAAAAACGACGTATTCAAGGAAAAGTCAGAGCTTGACCTATTCAGCTTTGTAATATGGGGCTTAAAATAGCAATCTAGATGTCTGGCCTCAGATTGGAGCCTGAGTGCCTGTGAGGATGGCAGGTCTCAGAGCCCCATGAGCCTGAGTCAGTTGACAGGCTCTGAAACTCACTCTTACTTCTTTTGTAATGTACATATACCCTATGTCCCATTGATGCCTAAGTCACTTTTCATGACAAAACTCAGGCTCCTAAACCATTTGGTTGCAGCTGAAATTTTTATTTAGGCTTCTAAGGCCCAGATTTTTAAATGTATTTAATTGCCTAAATTGAAATCCATGAAGTTAGATCCCAAGTATTTTTAAAAGTCTGAGTCCTAAGTGCCCAAAGTCAGTTTTGAAAATGGAACGTAGTCTCTTGTGTCACTTAGATTCTTTTGGTAAAATGTTAATGCTTCAACCATAAGTGGAGGAAAACTCTGACAGCAGTGAAATGAGTATAATACATCACTACTTTACGGAAGTGCCGTAGAGTCAAATTAATTAACCATGCAAAACAATCTGAGATCTTTTGATAAAAATATATACAAGTTGCAAAGCATCATTATTTTCTCTGACACAATTTATCAGGAGCACACCTGGTGCTTGCCACAATATATATAAACCATTTGGTTCTAAGAAAAATGATTATAATGTGGGTGTTACATAAAGTACTCACCCTTCTTGCATTCAGTGACAATACTGTAATTTTTTTCTAATACATTTACAGCAAAAGAAAAAGGCAGATAAAGGATTGTTTTACATTCTGCAGTATAAGATTTCCAGTTATATTAGCATTTTGTTACGATTTATTTGGCGATTGAGGATTAATTCCCATAAAATCATTATATAAATTTCAAAATGTCAACTACTTTGATGGCGCTTACGATTTTATCATCTTATTTTGACTGGAAACTGTGTAAAACAACTTCTGTCTAGGAACAGCATAGAAATAAAGTTGGAATAAATAAGGACAGAATGATCCTCACAAGTTTCCTGATCAGCTGTCTTTTTATTCTGATTAGTTGTAGGACAGAGCCCTAATAGACATTTTCCTTTGCACAAAATAATAAGAGCACTACTTATCGCTTGTTGCCTATAGCTAGTGGCAAAAGGAAATTAGAAAAGTCCAATGAAGCTGAGTAGTAATTAATCATCATACAGTGGGGCCTGTCAAATCAGAGGGCTCTTTCCAGCTGATAATGCTGCCCAGCACAATTGAGACTGATAGAAATTAGAATTCTTTTTCCTCTGGCAAAAAACAAAAAGACTAGAGTTAGCACAAATGTGGCCAACTGTTCACTTTAATGACTGCCTGAGCCATTTATAGTTGATGTTTGCATCAAGTTTAATGCAAACCAAAATTGAAAAAATCATTCATTCCTCAAGGTAAAGAAAAATCATAACTCCATTTTTTTTTTTAAACACAGACATCTAAGCCTGGATTAGATGAGTAAAAAAAATTAAAGTTCACTTCTATTGATCAAGTTTGCTATTTTCCCCAGTGAGAAGGCAAAAAACCCATCTACCAGGTGTATAATAGAAAGTTCACTGTGCAACAATGTATTTATTCCAGTTGATTTCAAGGAGGCAATCAGAGAGCGCTTTTTTTGTAGAGATTATAAAGGTGACCTCAACACTGTAAAGCAGGCCTGAGAGCAGTGAGCAGAACTAGCACTTGTGAGTCTGATCTTGCTCCCACCAAAGTCAGTAGGAATTTTGTCACTGATGTTTATAGAAACAGTATCAGGCCTTCACATCTTAAGAGGGCTCAGCTGACTCGGAACCCGATCAGCAATGAGAGACACAGTACATCCCCAAAGTCCACACAAGTTGATTGTTCAGAGTTCAACCTACTCGGAGAAGGTCATCCGGCTGGGCATGGATCAAAGAATGTCAGCTCCCTGACAGTCATGGAGAAATTGCTCAGGGAGAAGGAACTCATATAAATAATGATCCCTTTCCTCTCAAGGCAACTTCAGTTCCTCTGTCTCCTGCAAAATCTCTGCAGCATGTGGAAAGAGAAAAGAACCCGGGAACTTGGTGCCACTTTAAAAAACCCAACCCCTAAGCCTCTCACCTGTCATTAGTGTTAATGTTCCTGAACATCAATAATCCACAAAGAAGTCTGGAGAATTTCTGTGCCCGTCAAGATGTGCAGAGAGTGGGTGGGGAACACCTACTATTCTTGTCCATGGCCTCCCAATGAAGATGTGTGTTGAGGGTAGTTATGTGAGAGAGTAAGTTCCTTCTTCCTTTACCTTCCTGGAAGTGAGTTGCCTCAGGGAGCGGCCACACCTGCTCCCTACACAATTAGCCCTGGGGCTCAGTCCTGTGTTCAGCCCTCAGTTGGCTGACACATGGCTCCTTGGGCCAGCACCATGCTTAGTCTAGCTCCAAAGTCAAATCGCCCAGGCCCTGGTGTAGGGCAGGGCAGCAAACAAACAGTCAATATACAAAGCAGGTCCAGGTCCTCACAAGCAGCGACAGCGGGACCACCCAGGCATGTGCCTGAACAAGTGAGAGAGAGCAGACTGCCATCCACAGGTTAGAGGTGGCGGGGGGATGCAGGCCCTCCCACTCCACTACGTCCCAGCCCAGGGCCCTGTTGGCAGCAGAGGGCAGCTGCCAAGGGTCAGCGGGGCTCCAGACCAAAACACGCTGACCTCTTTTACCCCCAGGCCACTTCCATGTCTCCCCCTCTCGTACCTGGTGTAACGTGGTCAGCTTCTCTAAGTCGGGCAAGGTACCACGGGGGGAAGTTCCTCCTCCAGGTCTTCCAGCAGGGGTCCCAGTGGTCCAGGCCAATCCTTGGCCTCCTGGTCAAATGCTGATTGGGTTCCTCTGGGTTATATGGCATCTCAGCCACAATGGGGAGCTGTTCCTCAGGGTCATCTAGTAAGTGTCCCAGTGGTCCAGGCCAGTCCTCAGTCTCCTGTAGCGAAGGATCCTCCTCCCAGCCTAAGAGCTCAGAGCTTCAGTCTGGCCTCCATGGTGGCTGGGCTCCAACTGAGCTCTGGACTGGGGTTTTTATACTGGTAGCCCCTCCCCTTGCCTTTCGGGCAGTTAAAGGATCAGGGCTAAATTCCATTCCCCAGGATGCAGGGAGGGACTCTTCTCCATTTGCATCAGGGAGTGGCCACACCTGCTCCCTTCACTTCCCTGTTATAATGGTGGAAAGTGGAAACTTTAATTTTTTAATCCACCCCCTTTTCTCCCACTTGACAGCCTGTGAATCAGCCTATTCCTGGTCACATTCAACAACTCTATTTTTTTTTCTGTAACTGAGGCCTGGTCTACGTTAAGAAATTAGGTCAAATCTAGCTGACTTAGATCAGTTTTCTAAGCAATCAGTCCACACTACAGGGTTCATTCCACTGACTTCAAGGGTACCTAAGGTCAATTTTGGTACTCCTGCTTTTCACAAGGAGTAATGCCAAAATTTACCTTGCATGGTTGACTTTAGGATAGTGCAGATGGAGCATTGTGAAATTTGATGTTCTTGGCCTCCTGGAGTGTCCCACAGTGCCACAATGTGAACACTCTGACCACTTTTAGCTCTGCTGAACTCCAGGTGTGCAGGTGCCTGGGAAAGTTTGAATTTCATTTTTGGTGGGCAGCACACCCTAGCAGCACATCTGGCCATGAATTCCCAGGGTCACAGATGAGCTCCAGCATGGAATGGGCAGGAGATCCATGACCTGGTTGCTGTGGGGGGGATGATGCTATGCTGCCAGAATTACAAAGCAGCAACAGAAATGTAGACATCTATGCCAAGATCTTTGAGAGTATGGTAGAAAATGATACACCAGGGACACCTAGCAGTGCCATGTGCAAATAAAGGAGCTCAGGCAGGTGTTCCAGAAGACAAATGAAACAAATGGATATTCTGGGTGATTGCTACAAACATGCCATTTCTATAAGCAGCTGCATGGGATTCTGGTTGTGGGGGGGAAGGCAACAATTGTCCCTAAAGAGTCATGAATATCTCCCCTGGACCAGCTGATCTCACTGACAGCCAAGAATTTTTTAAAATTTTGGATCTTATCCCCTCCTCCCAGGAAGTTTCACAGTACTTTGAATCATGCTACAAGTGGACGAAGGCAATTGGGTGTGATCTGTGATGGGCGCTATACTTACACAGTCCAGGATCACTGAAACAACTTGTTATCATGTCTGGGGATGGAATGGCAATCCTTCCTGACATCTCCATGAAGCTCTCAGACAGGTACTCTGTAATCTTTCTTACGAGGTTTCTGGCCTTATTCTGACCTCCATGGTAGTACACCTCTCGCCAGCAAGGCAGCAGTAAGTAGTCTGGTGTCATTGCATCACAGAGCAGTGCAGCATACCGGCCAGCCTTCTGTCCACATTCAGTCAGTGGCTGTTCCTTATCAATGTGTGTTATTCCAAGGAGGCTAATATCTCGCATTGCAAACTAGAAGAAGCAGGGGAAGGAATACCTAACTTAAGGGCATTAATCTATGGTAGCGTGCCTGGCCCACTGCCCTATCTTCCCCTTCCCCTGGGCTCCTGAGGGAAGGGAAACTTTCACTGTCCCAGCAAAGAGGGGAAGCAAAGGCACATGATGACTGCAAATGCCAAAGCCCCCAAAAGTCAACTTGTCCCCACCCCCATCCCCTTGCAGTGTGCACAGCTGCAGAAACTGCTTTTGGAATCACAGGATTGAAAACATGCTCCAATCTGTGCCTTACAATGACTGGAAGCAAATCAAGTCAGGCAGGTCCCTTAAGACTTCTGTGTAGTATCTGCTGCAGAGAGGATGCCTGACAGAAAAAAATTATCCTTGTACATAACAGATCCCTATTGTTTGCCACAGAATCTGTCATGAAATTACTTTGTGTTGTAAAATTTATCTCATCTACAGTAAATCTACAGTAAATGTATCTCTTTAATCAATGTCTCTAATGTCTGGCCTTCACTTATGTTTTGTTGCAGTGAGCACAACAGGCTCTTTGACCACCACTACGCACCCACTTCTGGCTGTTAGACTGCCACAAACCAGAAGGAGAAAATGAATACTGGGATATATGTTTCTGGAGCACGTGCAAGCATCCCACACAGACAGGAAACAGTTAAATGCATGGAGAAGAATCACAGAATCACAGGGCTGGAAGGGACCTCATCTAGTCCAGCCCCCTGCTTCAAGCAGGATCAACCCCTACTAAGTCAACCCAGCCAGGACCTTGTCCACCCAGGACTTAAAAACCTCAAGGGATGGAGAATCCACCACCTCTCTAGGCAACGCATTCCAATGCTTCACCACCTGCCTGGTGAAGTAGTTTTTCCTAACATCTAACCTACACCTTTCCCTCTTCCACTTTTGAACATTACTCCTTGTTCTGCCATCTGACACCAGTGAGAACAGTTTCTCACCCTCCTTTTTAGAGCTCTCCTTCAGGAAGTTGAAGGCTCCTATTAAATCACCTCTAAGTCTTCTCTTCTGTAAACTAAACAAGCCCAAATTCCTCAGCCTATCCTCATAGGTCTTGTGCTCCAGACCCTTCATCATTTTTGTTGCCCTTCGCTGAACCTGCTCCAGCAAATTCACATCCTTTTTATACTGGGGGGGTCCAAAACTGAACACAATATTCAAGATGTGGCATCACCAGTGCCGAATAAAGAGGAATAACTACTTCTCTAGACCTGCTTGAAATGCTCCTCCTAATGCACCCCAGTATGCCGTTAGCTTTCCTGGCAACAAGGGCACACTGTTTACTCATATCCAGACTTTCATCCACCATAACCCCTAGGTCCCTTTCTATCATACTGCTGCTGAGCCAGTCGGTCCCCAGCCTGTAACAATGCTTGAGATTCTTCCACCCCAGGTGCAGACTCTACACTTCTCCTTATTGAACTGCATCAGATTTCTTTTGGCCCAGTCCTCCAATTTATCCAGGTCACTCTGGATTCTCTCTCTACCCTCCAATGTATCTACCTCTCCCCCTAGTTTTGGGTCATCTGCAAACTTGCTGAGGGTGCAACCCAGTCCCTCATCCAGGTCATTAATAAAGATGTTGAATAATACCAGCCTCCAGAACCGAGCCTTGCAGCACTCCGCTTGAAACAGACCGCCGTCTAGACATTGAGCCATTGACCACTACCCGTTGGGCCCGACCATCAAGCCAGCTTTCTATCCATCTTATAGTCCAAGGATCCAATCCATATTTCCTTAACTTATGGACAAGAATGTTGTGGGAGACAGTATCAAGAGCCTTGTTGAAGTCAAGGTATATCACATCCACTGACTTCCCCATGTCCACAGAGCTTGTTACCTCGTCATAGAAGCTAATCAGATTGGTCAGGCAGGACTTGCCCCTGGTGAATCCATGTTGGCTACTTTTGATCACTTTCCCCTCTTCCAGGTGCTTCAAAATGGATTCCTTGAGGATTCTCTCCATTATTTTCCCAGGGATTGAGGTAAGGCTGACGGGTCTATAGTTCCCTGGATTGTCCTTCTTTCCTTTTTTAAAGATTGGCACTACGTTTGCCTTCTTCCACTCATCTGGTATCTCCCCCGACCTCCAAGAGTCTTCAAGGATAATGGCCAAAGGTTCAGCAATGACCTCTGCCAATTCCCTCAGTACCCTGGGGTGCATTAAATCCAGACCCATGGACTTGTGCACATCTAGTTTTTCTAGATAGCTCAGAACTTGTTCCTTCCCCACAGATGGCTGCCCTTCACCTTCCCATACTGCATCATCTAGGACCGTCATGGGGAAGTTGACTTTGTCCGTGAAGACTGAGGCAAAAAAAAGCATTGAGTACTTCAGCTTTTCCTGCATCATCTGTCACTAGGTTACCTCCCTCATCCAGTAATGGCCCCACACCTTCTCTGATAACCTGTTTATTGTTCACCATGCTGAAAGAGAAGAGAGTGGATCTGGAGGACAGGAGGGCAAAACAGGAGGAGAGGAAAGTGCTCAGTGAGTGTGAAGTCCAGACCCAGGAGGAGACATTGAAGCTAATGGTGCAACAAACCAATCTCCTGAGGTGCCTGATACAAGAGCACAAAGTCCCCCTGCAGCCCATGATGAACCACATGCCCTGCTCACCGTGTTCCATACTCTCCCTTCCTTGGCACCCCAAAATGCTACGGTGGAGGGGATTCAAGGGCAGCCTTCCATTCCACTCCCAGGAATGTTTTGCAGATCAGCAAGCTGATATTTCCCCATTTGTGATTGCAAAACATTTCGCCCTTGCTTATCTACCTCCGAAGCCCCTGCCATGAAGTCCTTTGCTGTGTGCTTCATTTTGTTCCCTAAATGAAAACAATTAAGACTTCAAAAACAGTGTCTTCATTGTTTGTGTTGCCCAAGGGAAGTGGGGAGCTTTAGAAGATTTACAGGACAGCGCACATCATACAGGGAGCACCTCCTTCACAGCAACAGCCTTGACTGTCATGTCACTGTCTGCTCATTCATAAAGCTATTTTTTCAAAACCTCCCTGATTATCGATGTCCCTCGCTGTGCTCTCCTTATTGTCCTAGTGTCTGGCTGCTCATAATTAGTGGCCAGTTGATCAGCCTCAGCCCTCCAGCCTGACATGACATTTTCTCCCTTACCCTCCTGCAAACCATAGAGTACACAGCAGGTTGCCACTTCAAGGGGAGTGTTGCTTTTGCTGATTCCTAACCAAGTCAGGAGGTTCCTGAATCTGGCTTTTAAATGGCACATCCTACTACCATTCTGCACTTGTTCAGCCTGTAGCTGAATTGGTCCTTCCTGCAGTCCAGGCTGTATATGGTTTCATGAGCCAAAGGATCAAGGGGTAAGCTGGATCTCCTAGGATCACTACTGGCATCTCCATGTCTCCAATGGGAATTTTATGGTCTGGGAGGAAAGTTCCCTTCTGCAGCTTTCTGAACAAACCAGAGTTCCCAAAGATGGACATTGCATGAACCTTTCCTGACAGTCCCACACTGATATCAGAGAAATGGCCTTTGTGATCGATCAGCACCTGCAACACCAATGGAGAAGTACCCCTTGCAGTTCATATAGTCTGTTGCAAGGTGGTCTGATGCCAAGATAAGGATGTGAATTCCACCTATCACCCCGCCGCAGTTAGGGAACCCCATCACAGCAAAACCATGCACAATGTCCTGCACATTTCCCAGAGTCACTGTTCTTTGTAGGAGAAAGGCATTGAGTGTCTTGGCTACCTGGATGAGAGCAGCTGCCACTGTGCCTCACTTGCATTGTCAATCAGCCCCGTTTCCATGCCCCTTTCTAAAGGGAGGGCAGTGTAGATGCGGACCTGGTGTAAATGTATCTCAATTGCATGGAATCCATGGAAAAACTGGTCGCACATCCCAAGGTAATGAGAAAGATTGTGTATGCTTAGTGCTTCATCTAAACTCCTGTGTATGTCCCATATTTCCAAATGGTTGATTCACTGATAAATGTTTTTGGGAAATCATTAATTTTGAAATGCATCTATTTAAAGAAATGCCATCTCTCTCTTTCACACACACACTTTCCAAGCAGAGTGCTGTCTATGTGAGGTTTACAGGAGTTTGCAGGAAAGCAGCAATGGGAATGGAGTTTAATTAATAAATTTAGGCAACATAATAAGGAAGGGAAATGAGATGGTTACATAGCAAAAATATATTTTTGAAATATTAGTGGAATTAGTTGGAAAGTTTTGAATTTCCCATTAAAAATAGATGACATTTTCAGTGACATTTTAAAATCTTTTTTACTGCAATTGATTGGAAAAAAACCTTACATTTTTCAAATTTCTTTGAGAAGGAGAATGAATTTTCTCTCTCTCTTTTCTCTCTCTTTTTTTTTTTGCTTTTTTCCTATGTTTATACTTTTTTCCTCTTTTCATACGTATATAACTTCCATACAATCAATAGCAGTTGAAGCTACTCAGGATCATGCATGGCTGGGCTTGTGAACTCAAGAACATAATTTACAGTGTCTGAAAAATGTAAATGAAATATGCTTTAAAACCCGTCGATGTGAAAAAAAACCCATCCAATTCTTATGATGAAAAGATTATGATGGAAAGATGAGTGGATTAATTTCATTGACCGAATTCACATTCTTTCTAGCCACGTCTACACGTGCACGCTACTTCGAAGTAGCAGCACTAACTTCGAAATAGCGCCCGTCACAGCTACACATGTTGGGTGCTATTTCGATGTTAACATTGACGTTAGGCGGCGAGACGTCGAAGTCGCTAGCCCCATGAGGGGATGGGAATAGCGCCCTACTTCGAAGTTGAACGTCGAAGTAGGGCAAGTGTAGACGATCCGCGTCCCGCAACATCGAAATAGCGGGGTCTGCCATGGCGGCCATCAGCTGAGGGGTTGAGAGACGCTCTCTCCAGCCCCTGCGGGGCTCTATGGTCACCGTGTGCAGCACCCCTTAGCCCAGGGCTTCTGGCTGCTGCTGTGGCAGCTGGGGATCCATGCTGCATGCACAGGGTCTGCAACCAGTTGTCGGCTCTGTGGATCTTGTGTTGTTTAGTACAACTGTGTCTGGGAGGGGCCCTTTAAGGGAGCAGCTTGCTGTTGAGTCCGCCCTGTGACCCTGTCTGCAGCTCTGCCTGGCACCCTTATTTCGATGTGTGCTACTTTGGTGTGTAGACGTTCCCTCGCAGCGCCTATTTCGATGTGGTGCTGCACAACGTCGATGTTGAACATCAACATTGCCAGCCCTGGAAGACGTGTAGACGTTATTCATCGTCGATACATCGAAATAAGCTACTTCAATGTAGGCTTCACGTGTAGACGTAGCTTCTGTCTGTTAAGAGATCATGAAATTCTTGGATGTATCTTTCATTTTAACTTGCCCATGTGTGTGGTGTCTGCAAGGGTGGGAGGGGTCAGGAGTGAGCTGGAAGTGCCGTGTCTGTCCAAGAGGAAGGGTGCAGGAGAGGCCTGAGGGTGGGAGGTCTGGAAGGCAGTGAAGGTACAGCAGTGGGGTAGACAGAAGGGAGGGTGCAGGAGCAAGGGTGGGTGCAGAGTCTGTCCAGGAGGCTGGGCAAAGGAGGAAGGGAAGCTGCAGGAGCAGGCTGGGGGAAAAGTGTCTGGCCATAGGGGAAGGTGCAGGAGCAAGGAGCAGATGGGGGTGGGAGAACTACGCAGGATGGGGGCATGCTAGTGAGTTGGGGTGCGGGAGCTGGCCATGAGAGGCCTGGGGGCACTCACTTGGCTCCGTGCTCTCTCTGCTGCTGCCATTGGCTGAAATCTGACCAATGGGAGCAGCAGGGAAACCCGCCTATGGGCAGTTTCAGGCATGGCATTCCCCCAGCTGAGCACCACACTTCTTCCCCTACATACATCAGATCTGGCCTGTGAGGCAATGGGCTACCCACCCCCATCCCATCAGGGGCCAGATGCTGGGGCAGAGAGCGCTGAGCCTCGGGGTCCAGATCCACATTCTGGATCCAGAGTACAGACCAGGGGTACCCCAATTCTACAGGATCAGCGAGGAACACTGATAAATGTCAAATGTCAAAGTACAGTAACACAAGACAAGAATGAATTTTAAGAGCTAACAACACAATATTTCAACATAAAAAAAAAGAAGTTACATCAGAAGCAGGAAATTTGCCAGAGAGACCATGTACCTACTTGATAACCGAGGTGCCTCAAGGAAGACCAGACCATTGCAGTGAACTTAATGGAATTATTTCCATCAGTTTTCACTGCAGAGGATATGAGAAAGATCCCCGTCTTGGAGTCATTTTTAGGTGACAGATCTGAGGAACTTGCCCAAACTGAGGTATCAGTATAGAAGGTTTTGGAAAGACTAGATAAATTAAGCAGTAATAAATCACCAGGAACAGATGATATTCACCCCAGAGTTCTGAAGGAATTCAAATACCAAACTTCAGAATTACTACCTGTGATATGTAATCCATTATTTAAATTGGCCCCTGCACAATGTTTCTGGAGAATAGCTAATGTAATACCTATTTTTTAAAAAAAGCTCCAGAAGTGATTCTGGAAATTACAGGCTATAAAGCCTAATTTCAGCATAAAATGAATGGCTTGGATCTATTTTAAATACCCCAGAATTATAAGAAACAGAGATAAACACAATGGCTGTGTCTATACATGCCACTTCTTCCAGAAGCGACATGGTAATGAGATGTCCAGAAGATGCTAATGAGGCATGCATGTAAATTTCCCACACCTCAGTATATGGGCACGTGGTTCAGAGTCAGGAAAAAGCTCTTCCAGACTCCAAAATACACGTGCAGATATGTGGCCCGCGAGGATCTTCCAGAAGGAAACCCTCCTTCCCTCCTTCTGGAAGTCCCTTCTTCCTTAAAAATGCACATTCGAAAATATAATTTTAACTTACACACAAAAATGGGGCATACTTTTAGCTGTTACCTATCAAAAATAGACCTTGGAGTCCTAATGAATAATTCTCTGAAACTATTGGCTTAATGTGCGGCACAGGGAAAAAAGCTAACGATGTTAGAAATCAGAAAGAGGTAAATAATAAAAAAAATATTTTAATGCAAATATATAAATCCATTGTGTACTCACCTCTTGAATACTGTGTGCTGTTTTGTCTGTCCCATCTTAAAGTATATATATTAAAATTGGCAAAAAGTATAGAGAAGAACAAAAATGATAACAGCTTCCATACCTGGAGAGATTAAAAAGCCTGGAACTTATCTGGCTGGAAGACAGACTTGTATGGGGAAATACAAGAGAGGTCTCTTAAAATCATGAATGATGTACAGCAAGTGGATAGGAAATTGAATAGGAAACATGAATGAGAGATGACCCAATGAAATGAACAGGCTGTCAACCTGTAGAATTTGTTAACAAGGGATGTTATGAAGGCCAAAAATATAACTAGGCTAAAAAAATTACATTAGTTAATGTAGAATAGGTCCATCAAAAGCTATTAGCAAAGATGATCAGGATGCAGTCCCATGATCTAGGTGTCCCTGAACCTCAAACAGGAAGGTAACAGGAAATGGATAACCCCAAACTGTCCTGTTCCATTCATTTCCTCTTAAGTATTTGGCACTGGCCAGTGTCAGAGTCAAGATATTGGACAAAATGGACCATTGATCTGGCCCAGTAGGGCTCTTTGGTTCTTATTAGTAACATCCATGTTTTAGGAGGCACAAAGGGAAGTTAATCAAACAATTTCTTTTGAAAGTATGGTGAGTATCAGGTTACATGGACTGACTGAATATGTGTATGTGATTAACTCAAAAAACCTTTAATAATGGAAAACTAAAGAGAGTACATTGAATAAAACCTCTCTCTCATGACAGAATGTGTGTGATGAACTAATGTAATTGGAGCAAAACACAGAAGAATATCTCAAATGCTAATTGCTATTGGATAAAACTCTATAATGTAACATCTGATACAGACTCAAATATATTCATCATAAAGGCTCGTTTGAAAATGCAGCAAGTCAACATTATCGAATAAAAATGAATGCAGTAGACTAAATGACAAGAATAATCAACTTAGGGAAAAATACAATGCACAATCACATTTAGGCATGCTGCCACAAAAATAAAATTGTGATAAAGTGATAGAAACAATCAGGCTTTGTGAAAGAACTTCATGCAGTAAATCTGTAAATTACATTGCGATAAAAAATGGCCAAATGATTTCTGTAATAACAATTTTAAAAAATAGAGACTGGAAAAATTTATTAAGGTTAACTTTTGAGTAACACCCCTATAGTTCTTCCTTGTCCTTAGAGATATGGGGGGTTTTCGTATTGTTACCAAAAGTGTGCACGCATGGAAACCTCCAATGTACAGTTGCTATGAACAAAATGGCTCTATAAGTCTGAACCTGCTCTCTCAATGCTGAGCAAGCTGAGGGTAACACAATAGTTGCGTCTTCACAGCCCCTCCCTTTCAGAAGGGGCATACAAATACGGCCAACCGAAAGTGCAAATGATGTGCTAATTTGCATCTTGTGTGTCTTATTTGCATAATAGTGGCCATTCACTGTTCTGGAAGTGCTGTTTTTGGCAAAAAACCAGTGTGTAGGTGGGGTTCCTTTGAAAATAAGCCCTGTTCTTAAAAGATCCCTTCTTCCAGAAACAAAATAGGAAGAAGGGATCCTTCGAAAACAGGGTTTGTTTTCGAAGAAGCCATGTTTACATGGCTGTTTCTTTTCCAAAAACACCACTTCCAGAACAGCAAATGGCTGCCATTATGCAAATGAGGCATGAAATATGAATATTAGCATCTCATTTGCATTTTGGATTGGCCATATTTGCATACCCCATCTGAAAGGGAGTGGCTGTGTAGATGCAGCTAATATGTGCAGGTAACAAAATTAACATGGAGAGATCACATCTTTTTTCTCTCATGTTAAACATAGCGCATGCTACTTCATCAGGAGATTTGCAAGCCCCTGTACCTTCCTCTCCTAACATTAGAGTACATGCTATTTACATATGTCTCTGGAGCGAAAAAAACAGAGGAACATGCAAACTGCTAACTTGCATTGAATGTAACCCTTTATGACGTAACACAGCCAAACATTCTGCTGATGTTTTATCAGATCAAAAGGTTAGACATGACAGAGCAAAACATGTCAGATTGAATCACAGACAGTCTTAGGCTGGTATGATCAGTGATGCTTACTTTGTACAAACTTGTACAAATTATACAAACAAATAAATCTCAGCAAATGGAAATAGTGCCACAACAAAAATGTTATCCCTTGTACATTGAAAATGAAACTGCAACTTGATTTAAGTACAGGACACCTTTATTCAGGGAGGCTCCACAAATGCAACCTCAGTAATGAGTGTCAGACAGGTAGCCGTGTTAGTCAGTATGCATCTGATGAAGTGGGTCTTTGCCCACGAAAGCTTATGCTCCAAAATATCTGTTAGTCTATAAGGTGCCACAAGACTTCTTGTTGTTAACCTTAGCAATGGTAGCCCTGTATTCATCACGGCAAAGATTTTCCACTCCACCACCACCATGTTCATTATCTTTGTGCAATGAACTATGCATTGGATGCCAGCATCCATCCACAGCTTGGGAGCAGAATGTGGAGCAACTCATTTGCCTGTCTGTGACTAGAATGCTGGATATGAGAGAGTTTACTGCATCATCCCTAGATAACAGCCTAAGCACTCCTGGCACTGAGACTTCATGTGTCACTGGATCAAATGCTATACACTGTTAAACTGGAGACCAGACTAGATGAACTCAGTGGTACCTTCTGGCCTTAAAATATATGTGAGTAGCAGAATCTAGTTGCAGCGTCACTTTGACCATATCATGCCACCCCATGGGTTTTTTATTGGCAGATCCTGAGTAAATTTAAACCGAGATAAAAGAGTGTTTACTCTGGAATAAGAAAATGGGTATTTTTGAAAATGAGAAACTAACAAAATCTGCAGTAACAAGAGCTTTTGTTCTCAAGAGAGAACAATTCTTAGGGAAGAAAGTCCAAAGAAAGGAGTGAAGGAGAGTAAAGATGACAAAAGAAGACAAAAAGTTAAAGTGCCATGATGCCATTGTCTGGAAATTTAGTCTAAAATATTTGAGCTTTATTTATTCATCTTTTTTATTTTGTTCATGATCTCTCAGATCACAGTAAATTGTCAAAACTTCCAGTGATTTCATTGGTACAGAATCACTGTGCTGATGTGAAATTCATCTCTGAGCAAAAGGCTAGCAAAGAATCTGTCCACCAGTATTTACCAGTAAATACAGCTTGACTCTCTGCACAAAAGTAAACATCACCTACTTTGAACAGGGAGTTAGTAAATGTGTTTTTGAAAATGAAAAATCAAGACCAAATTAGCTAGCTTAGGTTTTAATATACAAGATTTCATGTTAAAAATACTTAGTGAACACAAGATGCAGAAAAAAGTTCTTCATTAAAAAGATGAGCGAGACAGATCCCTGATATTATCTATAAAATGCACAGATGTTTAAAAAAAGCAGAGAGACACAAAATAATGACACCACAGAAAGAAACAATAGTATGTTTAGAAAAACTGCACTTGTAAGTCTCAGGAAAAATTATCATACTTCAAACAGCCTGAGAATTTAAATCAACAAGTAAAAAAATATTTAGCCTGCTAGCAGATAACACCAGACAGAAAAACAAAAAATAAACTCTGCCTCCCTTTGTTCCTACTGAGGCAACCTCTACACTTCCACTTAACTGTGCTGCAACGTTCAGGATCAGGGGGGTGTGAAAAACACCTTTCCCTGCCCTCAATTGTAGCAAGTTACAGAACTCTAAAGTACAAGTACCAACTGGATCCCACCATTGGGTGCTACACCCCTCCTTTAGGTGGTTTACATCAAGCGCTAGGAGAGCTCTCACCCAGCGCTGGTGTCGTGGCCATGCTTTCACTTTAAAGCACCGCTGTGGCAGCACTTTAATGTTTTAAGTGTAGACTTGGCCTGAGTTATAAGAAATACAGGAAATCATTAAGGTTCTGTTAGCAAAGCACTTACACACGGTTAAGTAAGTCCCATTAACTCAAATGAGGCATTTCCTTAAGTACTTTGCTGAATCAAGGCCTGTTAGTAAACTAGCATCAGTACCTGTGCATCATGAAGCACGAACTTCTTCCGGATTTTGAACACAAAAGAAATCACTTAGAAATAACAACTACTAAATCCTAATGAAACCTATGATACATTAAAGTACCAGCATTTTTCAGAGGAAAAAAAAAGAAAGGAACTTGCCCCTCCCTCCCAAAAGCTGTATGGCACTTGTATCTCTTTTAACATAAATTGCTCCTTTTCCCTGCATGTTTTTCTCCACTCCGCCCACCTTTCTCAATCTCCAAAAGCAGAATGCTACAGAACCAAACCAAAGGGTTCCCAAGGGATTAGCGGGAAGGCGGAAGGATGGCAAGGTGCTAACATTGGCTTCTGCCTTAACACCCCACTGTGGATCTGTACCTGCAGGTTCCTTCTCCCCTTACGGACATAAATGGAGGAGTTTCAGTGCTTATCTGATGCAGATTCTGTGTACATATAGGATGCACTCTCCTTCTGCGAAAAAACATATCGTTCAAAACAAAACTTGAGGATGTTTGGTTCGTAGGAGCGGTGTCGCAGACAGGAAAAGTTGTAATAAAGAGAATGAACTGAAGCCAGTCACACAAGCCTGTGTTTGCCCACAAGCTGCCAGGCCACCAGCTGGCATTCATGAGTTCTATGTGTCACAGAATACCCAGGCCCTCCTCACACATGACTTTCTTTCTCCAATCCTACAGATCAAACTACACTGCACATAGAGTGTGAGCTAGTTTATATTTCTAGAAAAAGACAGAATTAAAATAAAACATGACAATTTCCTTTAGAAATCCAGTTGATGGTAAAGTTTGCACCCTCTGAAAGGATACATTCACACTGATTGGTCTGATGGTTGCAATGACTTTCCTTGAGCATGTTGTTAGCTGGCTCCCTTGAATACATTTCATTTACATGTAGATTGAACCATTCCAGAAAGCAATTTTATACATTTTGTCTTAATATTTTTCTCATTAATATCACACATAGATTAAGTTTCTTCAGTGGGAATAGATACAGTTGGAGGTCAATGGCAACATTTATAGAGTTTGTTTGCTTTGGAACAGGGGTATTTAATGAAAGAATAAGAAATATCTAAAAAGTGTGGAGGATTGGGCCCACACATCTGATTCAAAATTCTTTTTAACTGTTGGGATATTTTTTAAAAAACAGCTCATGCTTCACCACAATTTGCTGTTAAACACTGAATCATGCAGGTTATTGAGAGATATATTTAAATGTGCTTGGAAAAAACAAAACAAGAAAAGTAATATCAGACAAAACTGCTCTTATAGGACCAAATTCTGCAAAATGCTGAGTTCTGCAGCCCTGATCCAGCAAAGCACTTAAGCAGATGCTTAATTTTAAGCACCTGAGTCATATTATGACTATATATGTGCTAAAGTGATTTGCCAGATTAAGGCCAAGTGCTCAGCACCTTGCTGAATAAAGTCTGTGCTCCTGAAATCTAAATTTTCTTTGTGCCTTATTCAGAGATTGGGTGTAGGATTCAAATTAGTGGGAGGATTAAGGAGAGGAAAAAAAAGCCCTCATGATAGCAGGGCCAGGCTAAGCAAACATTTCTTGTACACACCAGAGAAAAGATGAAAGGAAAGCTGCTGCCCCTTCCATGGTCAGAAATTCTTATCTTCTGACCAAACCTTTGTTGGTTTGTGAAAGCACAAGTGGTCTGGATTGGCGGAAGGTTCAAAGCAATTTTTAATAGATAATGCAATCAAAAGTCAGTCTATCTGTTGAAATATTTAGAAGAACAAGATATCACTTTGACCTCCTTACACCTGTGACCTTTGTGAAAGGCTTTAAGAAGTGCTTTATGCTTGTTTATGTTCTTTATCTTTAATGGGCTTCTGCATTTTTCAAACATTAACATTTTGTGAAGTCCTTTCAGCAAAGAACACATTCTATGACTTTTAGTCAGCATTCCCATATTCATCTGCAAAGGGAGGAGGCACATACACAGATGGCGTCAAAACAAAAATCAACCCAAAAACAAGGCTACACAGGAAATCACAACTCCAGTCTGCAATTTTGCCCGTGATTGTCACTGATCAGAAGTACTCAATAGGTAATGAATGACCTGCCAGATGAATAGTAAATTGTCAGACTGGTGGGTTTTGTTTTGTTTTAAACAAATTGTGTCTTGATAGGTAATTGTTCTTTTCAAATATGAGTAATATAAATCAAAGAAAAAATAAATTGATCTACATTAATAAAGAAATACCTGTGATAGTGTCAACAATTTAACAGGTGTCCACAATTCCGAGATCCATTCATTGAGATCATCTATGTTCTCATGAAAAATATGAACTGAGCTGAGTTTTGGGTATATTCTGCAGTGTCCTGGACTCATGTAATTATAGCAGTGGACTGGGATTATAAACTCATTTTCTGTCTCTGCCACTGACTTTCTGTGTGCCCATGGCAAATCATTTAATCTCCCTGTGCTTGAGTTCCCTGTCTGTGAAATGGGGCTAATAATGCTTTAGTATGACATGGTTTAAGTGGATGAAAAGTACAAAATATTAGTCTTATGTTCTAAAAATGTTCCCAACTCTCTCATTGTGTATATGTTATTCCTAATTGTGAATTCCATGTTTCTCTTTTCTCCAAAAGAGTTCTAAATGAGATGATTATCTTATGTGCTACTTTCCATCTTAAATTTCAGTCTAAAGTTCTTACTTCCAGTTAATGGCTACAGAGAAGTGTTTGTTGGCACCAGCCCATTTCATTCATTCTCCCTTACTTCCCTACCTTTCCTAAGCTATATGACGTGAAGGTAACTAATCTTTTTACATGATGCATTATCTGTTTGAAGGACTGGATGTCATTTTGGTTGCCTGCCTGCTGCCCTTGAAATTTCCTTGTCATTTAAAGAAAGTAAGCCAGTGTCAGCCCTTTCGCACATAGATCAAGTTCCCCCTGGCACAAACAAGCACAATTCCCTCTGAGCCCATTTACATAAGGGTTGAATTTAAACTCTAAATCCTGAATGTATCTCCAAATGATGTTGAGAAGATCTCCTGTATTTGCAGACATGGAGACACAAGCTTAAGCATTTCAGCTAGAGTCACCTGGGGAAGTGGTACATTTCCTTGCTTGCCATCTGTCCTGTCCTTGGCCCAGCACTGGTGTACAGCCAGGTTCAAGTAGCCTGTGGCTCTGGTTCCCCAGGATTGAGATGTTGATTGAGGCATGACTCCAATGGGCCTTGCAGCAGCGGGAGCATAGCTAGGCTGTAGGCCAACCCCAACCTTTCCTTTTCCTGCCCTCAAAATGCACCTTTCCTGTAGATACTACCACCGGAGGAATCATCACAATTGGCGTTCCTTGCACTGGTGGTATTCCTCTGGGAGAGGGGCACTGCAGTTTGCTTTTTTTTTTTCAATGGTCCTCTCATGCCAGCAACATTGGCACAAGGGGACAGGATAGGTCTGACTTTCACCATAAGATCTGAGAGAGAAACAATAGGAGAAAAAAATCTGTTTGTGTATGAATATTATTATTATTTCCTGAATGTTACCTTATGCTTGGTGCCAGGCAATGCAGATGAAATTTTATTCATATATAATATTGGGAAGAGTCTACAGTGTTATAAGATCTAATGTGGGACTTGATTATTCATCTGTCACCAATGTCACATGAACACATGCTACTCAGCATAAGGGCTGAAGTGTCACACCCCTAGTGAGTCAGTTTACGTATTTTTCCTTTTTTCCCAAAGGCAGATTAAGCCATAGAACTATAGATAGATGTATTAAACACAGAAAGGCAAACTCTTCTCCATACTTAGCTTCCTATAGTTCCATTGACTCGCTTACTGGGTTTGCACAATGCAGAAGTCAGGACAGACCTTATCTGAAAATGAGAAGCTTGACAATTAACCAAGAGCCCCTTCAGATAACTTTTTTAATTGCCACAATTGTTGTTTTGGAAACAAGAGTTGGACTTTACAGCAGCAGTTGGATCAACATAGCTGTGTTTCCTGTGGTAATATAGCATTTCCCATGGTATATTTCCCATCAAGCTGAAAGCACAGAAAAGGGGACTGGGGTGTAAGCAGGAAGATGTAGTTTGTGGTTCAACATGGGTCACAGCGAAAAGTGAGCAAGTGACAGATTTATAGATTTAATGAAAAGGAGACTATGAAACAATAACAAAAATATGGCAAATTAGACAGGTACTGAGGCTTTTCTTTCCTTAGGTTTAATAGAACGCTTGGACTAACATGATTCTTTTGTTAGAGCAGGTAATATTTCTGAGAAACAGCATTACAAAAGGTTAAACATAGAACAGATGTAAGTTATAAAATACAAGCTGATCAAAGCTCAGATTTTGAGACAGATATGTTAGCAAATGATGATAAATCAGTCCCAGTAGAATTGTAAGAAGCAGACAAATGTAACCATGCAAGAGTGAAAGTCAAGAGTTGAAAATTGGGCAGGGGGTTGCTAAAAGAGTGCAAGTAAAAGGCTGAAGTTAATTTTAGACAGCTTTTGCAGGTATCAAGTAATCTTAGCACACAGAAATGATAAATGATACCTAAAAATATTCAACTGTTTAAAATCTACTATTTTGAAGTTGAAAGTATGTTAAGATCTGAAATTTGATGATCAAACTTACAAGAAAGAAGAGAAAATTTTGTGATTGGGGAAGCAGTTCAGCACTGAAAATATTTTCATTTGCATTACTGAATTTTTCATTAAGAAAAAACAAACTTGTTAGTACATATAAGTTAGGATAAAAGCTACACTGAGTTTGCTGAGTCCCTTCAGCAATAAATTATGATTGAAAAGAACTGAATCTCCGTAGGTAAATAAATACAACACCGTGAGAAATATACTATTTACCAAGACCTGAATGAAACAGAAAACGTATAAAAGATCAAGAAAAAGGAGGTAATTGTTCAGACTGTCAGCAGGGGATCACTGTGATAATTTGATCTGAACTCTGCTAACAAATCATTGCACCATTCCTTTTACTTTAGTATCTGTTTATGCTTCTACAAATTGAAACCCCACTGGCTATGCACTGCAGAACAGGGCTCAGCAGAATAACACATCAGCCTGCCGATTAGTTCAAGGTGGAGAAGGATTAGTTGGCCATCCCCAACCTACAGCCCTCCTCAATATTTTGTCTTTCCCTGCTGAGGTAAAAGGGTGCAGACATATGTAAGTAATAAACGAACAGGCTTCCATCTACTTGAGGTTGAGTGGAAGGAATGCAGAACAAAACTATAAAATAATAATAGACAAAGGGGTAGTGAAGACTGGGGGGAACTCAATACCACATCTGCTAAACTAGGCTGGGATGTAGCACCAGGATGCCCGTAAGTTTTTAAAGATGTAACTATGCTTTTTTGTGATCTTGCAGCACACTGTTCTGGCCTAGGCGTGCCAACATTTAGAGCTGACATGAGATCAAAAGGCTGATAAATGAGAGGAAAGGGGATGTTTGACCTGCTAAACCATATTCTTCAAGAATTCGAGGCTTTTTAAGGCAATAAGAAAAGTAATAAATAACTGCATCTTGAATATATTGTGGCATTCTTTTCTGAGAAACATTAATAACATCGACAGACATTTTACATGTATTTTCATTAAAATACATATATGAGTGTATATGTTTGTTTATTTAAGCAGAAACAAAATTTCATTCATGATAGAAGTTACTTTAATCCATGTTGGGGACTGAATTTAATTTATGGATTTCAGTAACTGGACAATTTATTTCTAACTGAATATAAAAAAATAGCTCTAAGGCAATGGAAGGATGAGAATCTGAGCACGCAAAAGCCAGAAATTTCAGTAAGTTAAAATGGGCTATATTTTACACCCTATCTTTTTGCAATTAATCTAGGTTGAAATCCTGGCTCCACTGAAGTCAACAGGAATTTTGTCACAGACTTAAACCAGGACAAGATTTTGTATTTTATGTCACTGACCCTTGCCAAGCCAATTAAACTCTATGAAGGTATCAGAATTAGCCTGAGCTGATCCCTTTCCAGGATTGAGATTTAAAGATTTTAACATTTACACATGGCAAAGAAAACACCAATAGAAAGTGGAACATATGCTAAATAGATGAGTCAACAGATCATGGCTCTTAGAATTTGTTATTTGTATGTTCTGGACTTTTGAGCCTCTATTTTGCACTAGATTTTTTAATTTAATTTCCTGGACTTTTGCTTCTATTTTTTAAGATGTTACTTAACTTCTAAACACTTGCCAATATAGCTACTGTCTACGATGATCAACAAGTGAAGAGTCAGTTGTTTGCATCAGGTGTAGACTTGTATCTGGAGCCATACTGCTTTACTGGGAGCACTAGAGGCATTGTGACTGAAAGTGAATGGCCCTCAGAGCTCCCAAGCATTCAGGAGGACCTATACAAATAGTACATATCCTTGTAAGAGGTGCAGTATATTTCCTTCACCCCATGCAGCCAGCCAGCTCTGCAGGTTGGCGTTGGGTGGAGGAGGCTCTTCCTGCTGCTGTACTGGCATCCCCTAAGGACTAGTTCACTATCAGAAGTCCCATAGCTACACTTCACTGAGAACTCTTACCTTTTAATGATGTAAAGGGATTAAAAATGGTGTTTACTCAGTACTGAAGATATGAGGCTTGCTGAATAGGGTCCAAGGCCTTTAAACATGAGAACTCAGTTAAATTAACTCCAGTGTGAAAGAGGCATTGTTCTCTGATACTTTAGGATAACAGCAAATAAATAAATTCTCAACATATTTTAGAGAGGTAAAGTCTGGCCATATTGCATAATAAGAATCCTTGGGATGGGGAAACCTGATCATGTCCATTTAGCTACACTGGAAGGTCATAACATAGCCCCACTCTTACACTATTTGCAGGGTGAAGGGACAGCAGAAGCAGAGAGGCCCATTCTTCTCAGACCTGCTTACATCTCTTTGGCTAGTAGATCAGAATGGAAGTCACAACTCCCCATGCTCTCAGGGACACTCCCTCTCTGTGGTACTAGCAAAGGCAGGGCCATGTGTGTGGGAAATCCATAGCACTACCAATGACCCAGTTCCAGTACAATGTGCTGGGAGAAATCCCACTCTCTGGATTCCTGAGGCTGCCTCAGCCTGCCTTACCCTGGGAGTCACCTTTGGTCTCCTCAGGGGCAGGGGACAGCTTCCTTTCCTGCCTCGGAATTTCCTCTGCAGCTTTGAGAATTGCTCTGCAGCCTGATCCTTTCACTTCAGCTAACTGCAACTTCCTCCTTACCATACATGATTGACAGGGCCAGAGAGGCAGGGCTAACTCTGCTGCCAGGGCCTATCTGGCTCCTTCCTCTTCGATGGGGGTCTTATATGCATATTTTGTTATAAAGATTTTTGGGCACGTACTCCTCTTTTAGCTCACATTAACTATTAGTAATACTAATAGAAGCTACTGATGTCCTTTGGAAACAATATATTTGTAGTATTAGAGCACAAATTGAATGGAAATTTCCATATTGGCGTTACCCACAGATCAGTGTTACATATTGTGCTTGATCTACAGAGGATGTGAATCACTTATAGCACCCAGCTACAAAGCCTGGCTCTTTGGCACAAACTACAGATACTCACGATTTCAGCTTTGGAGATCTCTGACTGAGTTTTTACTGTGTCTGCCAAGAAGGCAGGGGAAGGAAGCGAATGAGATTCCAGTGTGAGTACGGTAAAGCAAACATGAGAAGGTATGCTCTAAATCAATGTGTTGAAGTGGGCAAAATAATACTGTATCCAACCCTAAACAGAGGAGGCCAGACAGGATAGAAGTCTCCCTTGCTGCAGACCTGAGTAAATCTGAATCTTGTCGTCAGAGACACAGGAATAGTTGCTGAATAAGCACAGAGCATTTCTACAACTTGTAGACACTGTTACTTCCACATGCACAGGAGACAGATCAAAGCATTTTAGCAGAAAACACTGCTAGATCATACAAATTACATCACAGTGATTCAATGTTTTTCATCAAAGTAGTGCATAGTCATCCTGAAACTGCAATCACAAAGGCAGCTTTTGATGCGGGATAGTACAACAAAGAGCTTCTTCCATTGACTACTACTGTCAACTTTGTTTCATGGAAAGAAGATCCCTCTTACTTGAAACCAGCAGAATATCATCTGCATTAATAAGAATGTCTTAACATTCTGTCATGCATTGTTAGTCTACGAAAATTCTATTGCTGTTTTTAATGTACAGTCAGAGACCAGGTCAGCAGAAAATATCAGTGACCTTATGTTCCAAATAAACCCAGGAAGGTCAGAGAGACCTCGTCAGGATTGAATCTGCCAAACAATAAAACAGAAATCTCTGTTCACCAGAGTAGTATGAAGGAAAAAAGTCTCAGATAAAATAGTGCTCCAGCCAGTACACTTTGCAACTGTGACTTCACATGGGGCTTTGGGTAGTGCACTGTTTATCTTACATATTAAAAATAGTGGTGTCTTCATTGCTGCAGAGGAGTTGGGTATGCTCCAAGTGTTAAAGGCATGAGTGTCACTTCTATGCCAGTCCAGTATAAATACTCTCCACATCCTTGTTTAGACTGTGTTAAGTGGGGAGCAGAAAAGTTTTTTCTGATAGGATCATCTGTTCTCCAGACTCTGACTGTACAGACTCTACACTCTGAGTAGAGAACTTGCCTAATCTCTGCACAACAGAACATTAGGATATTCTAATTTCTGCATTCCTGTCTGTTGTTACCAATTTTCCAAACTGATCAACATCTTGCATTGCTTTTCTTTTGATTGTAATTTCATTCTAACTGATGTTGATCAATTTGTATATTTGGGGAGAGTTATCAGTGAGAATGGGGGCACTAAAGAACACATCAGTGTGAGAATACAAAAGGCGCAACAAGTCTTTGCCATATTAGGACCAGTCTGGTGTACAAGAGCCATTTCAGCAAGAACCAAGCTATGTATTTTCACTTCCAATGTGAAATCCATACTTCTCTATGTCCTGGAGATGTGGCACATTGCCCAGAGCAGCACTAGGAAAACAGACATTTGTCAATAAATGCCTTAGACACATTTTCCAGCTAAAGTGGTACGATAGATTGCCAAACAAAACCTTGTGGACCAAAACAAACCAGAAGCCAACGGAGGTCCAGATCATGAAGAGAAAATGACAATGGTCAGGCCATATCATAGAATCATAGAACAATAGAGCTGGAAGAGATCTAAAAAAGCCATCAAGTCCAGGCCCCTGCCCTAGGCAGGACCAAACCCATCAGATCAGCCCATCCACAGCTTTGTCGAGGCGAGACTTAAACACCTCCAGGGATGGAGACTCCACTACTTCCCTAGGTAGACCATTCCAATGGTTCACCACCCTCCTAGTGAAAAAGTTTTTCCTAATGTTCAACCTGGACCTTCCCAACCACAACTTGAGACCATTGTTCTGTGTTCTGCCATCCGTGACCACTGTGAACAGCCTCTCTGCAGCCTCTTTGCAACCTCCCTTCAGTAAGTTGAAGGCTGTTATCAAGTCCCCTCTCAGTCCCCCTTCAGTCTTCTCTTCTGTGGACTAAACAGTCCCAGTTCCCTCAACCTTTCTTCACAGGTCATATGCTCCAGCCCCCTAATTATTTCACCAGTGTATCCACATCCTTCCTATAATTGGAGGCCCAGAACTGGACACAGTACTCCAGATGCGGCCTCACCAAAGCCGAATAAAGAGGAATAATCACTTCTCTGGATCTACTGGCAACACTCCTCTTGATGCAACCTAATATGCCATTAGCCTTCTTGGCTACAATGGCACACTGTTGACTCATGTCCAGCTTCTCATCCACTACAATTCCCAGGTCCTTCTCTCCAGAACTACTACTGAGCCAGTCAGACCCCAGCCTGTAACAATGCCTGGGATTCTTCCGGCCCAAGTGCAGGACTCTGCACTTGTCCTTATTGAACCTCATCAGATTTCTTGCAGACCAGTCTTCTAATTTGTCTAAGTCACTCTGGACCCTACCCCTACCCTCCAGCATATCTACCACTCCTCCTAGCTTAGTGGCATCCCGTAAACTTGCTGAGAGTGCAATCCAACCCCTCATCCAGGTCATTGATAAATATGTTGAACAGAAGAGGACCCAGAACTGAATCTTGGGGCACTCCACTAGAAACTGACCACCATCCCAACATCAATCCGTTGATCACTATCTGCTGGGCCCAACCTTCTAGCCAGCTTTCTATCCATCTTTATGTCCATTTATCCAATCCACATTCCTTTAACTTCCTGACAAGCATATTGTGAGAGACCATATCAAAAGCTTTGCTAAAGTCAAGATAATCACATCCATTGATTTTCCCCTATCCACAGAGCCAATTATCTCATCGTAGAAACTAATCAGATTGGTCAGGCATGACTTGCCCTTCATGAATCGATGCTGACTATTCGTGATCACTTTCCTCTCCTTCAAGTGCCTCAAAATGACTTCCTTGAGGACCCCCTCCATGATTTTTCCAGGGACTGATGTAAGACTGACCACCCTATAGTTCCCTGGATCATCCTTCTTCCCTTCCCTGTGTAAGGACTGTCAGGAATGTATCACGAGACAAGCGTTAGACTGGAATCCAAAGGCAAAGAGTACAAGGGGACGTCCCCAACAAATGTGGCGACAGAGCTTCTTGGATGAAGTAAAAGCAGTTGGCTGAATGTGGTATCAAATGAAGACTATCACTAAGAGATGGAGAATGGCTGTGGCGGCCCTATGCTCTAGTAGGTGCCTGAAGGATTAAAAAAAAATTATTGCATATTGTATTGCAGTGTGATTGGTGGACTCCATGACAAGTCTGAGAAAGGTACAGTACTCGGTGCCAATGGAATACCTACTCTAAAGTGAGACCACTACTGAAGGAGATACACACTTTCAAAAGAAAGGGCAGCCTTTTTAGCAACACAGCCAGGCCCATGGAACTTTGTGAGATACTTTCTGCTTGTCAATAATCAATAATGACCTGACAAGTGCAGCAAATGAATAAGAGCTTGGTGAACAGGACCTGGCATCCACTCTGAGGAGCTTACTCTAAGGACCTCACTTTGCAACTGAATCATTGAAGTTGGACCGTTCAGCACAGCTAGAACTCTGCATCTGTGGGGAGCTGATTGCAGGACGGGCATAACTAGTGGGATGATACCCAGAAGGAGTTTACATCATAAGGTCTGTCTACCTATGTAAACATAGTGTTAAGTGACAACTTTTTTATTAATGTGAGATAGTGCTTATTTGCTTTATGGCAAGAACTTTGAGGAGCCATTTGAAACACAAGGAAGTGGATATCTGTGACCCTGGGCTAGGAAGCGTTTTGAGGTGGAAGCAGTTGTGAAGGTGAGTGAGGGATTAGTGAAAAGAAAGGTGAGGCAAGAGCCAAAAGCTTAGTGACAGGGTTGGAGAGGGAGTGGTAAGAATTAAGAACAGAGTCCACTGAAGCCAATAGGACTGAAGATGGATGCAGGGATCTACCTGAATCATAGAATCATAGAATCCTAGGAAGGGACCTTCAATTACTGTGAGGATCTTTTGATGATAATACAATAAGCAGCTCATGGTAGCAAATATAGCAGTGGGGGAGTTACTAAAGCATGAAGTTGGGGAAAGTCAGAAACTGGTAAAAATATTAACTAAATATCAATGAAAGATTTTGTATTGGGTAAATTTAAAACATCCAGTTTGGAAAAAAATGCTGCTCCTGGGCTGAAATCTTGAATATTCTTTTTTTTAAAAAAAGTGTTCTGAAAAGTTTAGTAATAACTAAAATGTCACTACTAAACGCATTTCTATTTACTGCCCAGTTTGTGCCTTTTATTCAGCCTATATATTACTGGAATGTTGATTGTGTGCTGGGTGTTTTTTTAGGCTGGTTTGTTTATCTGTTTTTGCTTGCCTGCTTTCATTCTCTTTCAGTTAGCACTGTTGCTTCATTAGGAACAAAGAGCCTTCAGATTTGAGTACTGTAGAAATAAAAGTATATTTACCACAACTTCTTCTTGGGAACAACCTGTAAATCAAAGTGCTGAGATGTGAAAAGTAGAGAAAATGGGAGCTAATGGTGGGATTTTCCCCCTAAGATAAGAATAATACAACCAGAAAACTGACCATGTCTGTTATCTTTTCCAACTGAACTAGAGCACCCACAATGCAATTGACAGAATGTTTACTCCAACTGCCTGCTGGGATGGATGGCTTTGTTCTGGACCTATTATAATATCCATAAAATTAACACTGACAGCATGTTGCTTAGTAAACAAACACAGCGTGATTGATGAAGACAAACTGCTGAAATTCCCACAAAGATTTCACTGTCAGAAAGGCCTCTCTACATTTTAGCAGCAGTTAGCTAGCACTTCCAGCCCACTAGTCAAAAGCAGCCAAGTAATTTAACAAATGTGTTTTAATGCAATAATAAATGACTTGATTGCATTAAAATCCAGTTATTGTACAACAGAATTTCTGTATTTCATTGGAATACAGTACAGACTTTAATTGATGTGAAAACATACAGATTTTGTTTAATATCCTTTTAATCCTGCCAATTTTGCTAATACGATTACAGTTTAAAATCCAAATCGACTGTAATGTTTACTCATAAAAAAAGAAAATACAGACCCTCTTAAGCTAGAGCTCCAATCCAGCAAAACTCTTAAATACTTGATTAACTTTAAGCATGTGAATAGTCCTGTTGACTTCAATGGGTTTCTTACATGCTTAAAGCTATGTAGGCTTACTTTCTTGGATTGTGATCTGCTTCCCAAGCTGCAATAATATACATCTGAATGGACAAATTGTTATATTTAATAAAACAGCAATAAAACTAAAAATAAATAACTGGAGCAGTTAGCACATATACTTGATCTCATATGAATGATTCAAAAGGAGTATTTTATATGTCCTAATTTAGCCATTATATTTTCAAGTAGCAGTTTCTGTTACCACTGACTGTACCTGAGCTTCTCTAAAGTACAAATATGAGAACCCCCTTATTAGCACTGCTGCCTGATACATATCAAATCTCAGTGGGTAGAAACTGAGTACTTTTGGGCTTGAAGACCAATCTCTTGGAAAATGATTTGCCACAGCAAGATTCCACCAGAGACTCTGTGTGTGTGTCATGGGAACAATAGACGGAAACTGTAAAAAGGAAATGAAATAGGAAATGAAAATATCAAAGCAGGGGAGAAATTGAATTTATTGGAGTATTTTTTTTACATTTCACATTTTGAATATTAACTGAAAATATTTAGATTTCCTTCCCTCCTGCCCTCTCTCCCCTTCAGTTAGGACTCTCCTAGAGCCTTAATTTTCATTTAGTTTTTATCTCTGTTGCACACTTTGCCTTCATAAACTCCTCTTTTGCTCTCCACTAAGAACATGGAGGCTCTCTTTTTTTCCCTGAGCTATCCACGTTTCCAATATCCATTCAAGTATATGGATTCATGAATCTTGATGGAGGAAAAAGCAAATGTGACTTGGAATCAAAAGTAGTTTGGGGACATAAATCTGTCTGACCTGAGAAGACTAAAGCAAGGCTCAAAATAATGTGAGCTTCACACATTGGGTTAATTTGGGATGGGGCATAGGTGGAGCTGAGCTTCTTGGCCTTTTTTTGGCTAAGATCAAGTGTGTAAACATTCTTTCATGAGGCGGCACTGCTGAAGGGCATGAGTTCAGGTTGTGATCCCTTGGTGGGATTTGGAACCCATATCAGTGAGCTGATGCATGTGGTTCTCTGCTATGTAGGGTGAAAGCCTCACTCTGCCTGGATGTCCTGCAACCTTCTTCATAAAAGGAAATATCTTTCCTATCTCTAAAGTTCCAAAAGGTTTGAAATGGGAAGAGTCAGCACCTCCACTAACACTCTTCACAAAATTTGGAGCTTAAGCTCCAAAATAATGTTAGTCGATAAGGTGCCACAGGACTGCTCTTTGTTTTCTCAAAATTCAGGTAATTTTCCAGGGTAAGAATGCTTTGTTACATGAGTTCCCCTCCAGTAAAAGACTTCTCACAAAGATTTTGTGTTTGCCAGATACCAATCTTGATTTTCTATAGCCACACTTATATTTCATTATAAAATTAAATATTAAAATACTTTGCAGATAACTCCAATTGACATTCCTCCTGATGCAGTCTAGTTTTCTCCTTGCTAGGGAATTATATTTGAATGTGCTTTCATACAATAAAGGATGATAAATAATGGAACTGTGAGTTATATCACAAGGTCACTATTTTTATGAGCATTTTACAAAGAGATCATGTTGCACGGGAAAAGGCACGCAAAATCGTTTGAGCTATTACACATCATTAACAGCTCAGAGAAATCTCAAGACAATAATTGTTCCTTTGCTTGTTTTACTGAACAATACAGAATTGTTAATGAAATTTGTGTTTAAAAATTTCTCATAAATCCTGTCTGAACCAAGAAAAACACAATGCAATTTGTCATAAAGATGTACTTTCTGGTCATCTTGGGTTAAAAATCATGCAGAAAACAGTGTGACTCTTAACATTTAGGACAATGTCAGCTGGCGTCTGAGAAGAATGGTAATGTGTTCCCAGAATGTTTGATTTGTTAGCAGCAGACACAATTAATTTACGTTTGGTAAACTAATTAGTACCTGCAAAAGGAAAGCAAATACTTTCTTCATGTGATAAATCAGCAGAAGATAGCATGATAAAAAGTAAAATTAGGCTACATGAAGTTTAAATTGGTGACAAACTTATGTTTGTTTTATTTTTTAATTGCCATTGTCCCTCACCAGCTAACGCAGCTTTCCTCAGGAGACTCAGAATTATGTTTGCCTGAAAGCTTATTCTTAAATAAAAATGTCTGTCTGTAGAAAATCTGTTAGTTCCCTCCTTCATCCCACTGTACTATTTTCTGTCTCATGGGAAATACATTCCAATTTGTTGATTTTTTCAAGTTTTTCACTTAGCATTTCAATATGCACTTTGCAAAGAAGACATTTTGTTAAAAAATAGACTTGAATGTGATCAGATGAAAAACAAGTTAGTAAACCTGTAAGATTATATTGAATTATTTTCAACAGTCTTGAAAGTGCATTACTTAATTTTAATTTAGTGTTCATATCTCCAGCCTCTCAGGCCATGTCTACACTAGAGAGTTTTGTCGACAGTCCACGTTCCCTAGGCATTCTGTTGACAGTAAACTGACAGAATGCAGCACTTTTGTTCACAGAATGCCTCTGTTGACAGAAAGCCAGTCTGGACATTCGGGGGTGGGGGGGCGGTTTCTGTCTACAGACAGGACTTCCAAGACACTGGGCAGCCCTGACTGCTGTGCTTCTGGTTGGCCATTTTGTTGAGAGAGCGGCCAGGCAGTCCAGTCACTCTGTCGACAGAGCGGATTGCTCTATTGGTCCACTTTGTGGTCTGGCCACAATCTGTTGACAGAAGTTTTGTCGGAAGACATCTTGGCTATGTCTATACTAACACGCTACGTCGAACGTAAGAACATCAAAATAGGCTACTTTGACGCGTATCGTCTACACATCCTCCAGGGCTGGTGCCATTGACATTCAACGTTGAAGTAGTGACGGAGAATGTTGAAAGGAGCCGCCCCAGAAGGAAATGTGGAACATCCATGCACACAAGTGCTCCCCGTCAAAATAAGGGGCCAGCAAAGCCCCAAGTCACTCCATTAAAGGGGCCCTCCCAGACACACTCGGCCTGCACAGCACAAGATCCACAGAGCTGACAACCGGTTGCAGACCCCATGCATGCAGCATGGACCTCCAGCTGCTGCAGCAGCAGCAGCAGCCAGAAGCCCTGGGCTAAGGGCTGCTGCATGCGGTGACCATATAGCCCTGCAGGAGCTGGACAGAGCGTCTCTCAACCCCTCAACTGATGGCTGCCATGGAGGACCCCGCTATTTCGACATAGTGGGAGGTGGATTGTCTACACATGCCCTACTTTGACATTGAACATCGAAGTAGGGCGCTATTCCCATCTTCGGATAGGAATAGCGATTTTGATGTCTCACCGCCTAATGTCTATTTTAACATCGAATTAGCTCATGGCATGTGTAGACGTGACGTGTACTATTTTGATGTTGTGACAGCTACTTCAAAGTAGCCAGTTAATGTAGACGCACCCCTTCTGACTAACTTCTGTCGACAGATTACTCTAATGTAGACACAATTTATGAAATAAGAAAGGGAAAGGACACTTCCTGTTAAGTAGTATAAAACAAGCAAGGCTAATTGCTAGTACTGTACTAGATACTTATCCAAGATGTAGGATGATGAGCATGACAATGGAAGCATAACTTGTCATTCAACAGTGCAAATCTAATCTGGTCTCTGGTAGGATCTATACGTGGGATAAAATCCTGGCACTGTTGAAGTCAATGGGAAAACTTTCACTGGATTCAATGGGATTAGCATTTTACTCTTTCATTAAGTAAATGACCCTGGGTACCTCAAATTAGGCTCCTAAATCTACATAAAGTGGCATAGATTTTAGAAGTTCTGAGTATCCATAAAGTCTTGATGTGAAGGAAGTAGGTAGAAAATCATTAACATACCCATGAGAGCTCCCTGTTACGATCATGCGGCAGCCAGTTTAACCACAAGCTTTAGAGGACTAGAGAAGTGTCAAGGCAGCTAAGAAAAAGAGGACAGATGTAAAAAATGATCAAGACATACATAGGAAGCAATACATAACCATAGGTCACTTGCTGGAGAGTCTGCTAAAATTTTAATAAAACTTGATTGCATTCAAGATAGGTAAAAGAGTCTGCAGGAGAAACCTGGTTGGTTATCACATGTAGGTCATTACAGTATTGAAAGGTTCAGTTAAAGTGCTGTACAAAAAAACCTCAAGTATAGACAATAAAATTTTCTACAGATTCTTCAGTAGAAAATGAATAAAGCAGAAGCCTCCAAATGCAGGAGGATGAATAATGCCAAAAAGTCACATGGCTATTTTGACATAATTTGAATCAAATTTATTTCAATGTTTTTCACATTTTTTGCTAGTTTTCACCAGACACTTGTGCAAGCGATTATATGCTTGCAAAAATGCTTATGAAAGTCATATAAAGTGTTGTGAGACTCTGCTCTGTGAAAAGTGCTCCCAGATGTGGCAACGCTGAAATGTCTGTCAGAGGAAAGAAGCAAGACCATGTGACTTTTAAATGATCGTGCTGATTGGAAATTGATTTTAGAATATCCAATAGTACTTTAAAGAATACTCACTGCAAACAGTTCAAGAAGAAGCCACCCGCTGAGTTTATTCATTAAGCATTGTAGAATAAGCAAATTCATGAAAAAACTAGCCCATCTGCAGACATTTCATTAACACCGAAAGGGCAAAATTCATGGAAGAAATTGTGACTTCTTTCCATTCTGCTCACATAAGAGAAGAGTTAGTAGAAAAATGCCCACAGTCTGTCAACTTCAAAAATTTGAATGATTGTGGGCAGAGTGCTGACATGCATGATGCTGAGGAACTGGTAGTTGACAGTGGGGTGCAGTCCCGCTTAAACATATGCCCTGAAAGCCAGGAGCTTTTCATCAAACAGGAACCAGTCGATCCCTTCCCAATACCCTTAAATCAGGAGGCTGCTTCACAGACCAACCCAGATCCTGGAGAGGGCACTTCTGGTAAGTAGGGTTTTTTTTTTTATACTGATAATAGTGTGCTGCAATTGTGCTGTGGAGGGTCTATGCCCCTTTCCCCTAGAACAGCTTGTTAATGTGCCTGGGGATGGAGCACAGATCCTGCTTAGATAAAAAACTGAAGCTCCTAGACAGGCACTGGTGGATTTCCATCATGAGATTTTTGGGGAGACCTGACTTATTTCTACTTCCCTGGTAAGACACTTTACTGCACAAAGCCACCAATAAGTGATCTGGAATCATCTTATCACAGAGCATTCTTGCAAATTTTCCAACATGATAGCAAGATAGAAGAAGAAGACCAAGAATGATTTGTTGGAGAACTATATGCAAGCAGTTTCAAAAGACAAGAGTGAAGTTAGTGATTAGAGGAAGAAAATGATTGATTCATGCATTTGTTATTGTGACTGCATCATGTCCTTTATGGGTAAGCAGACAGAGTTACTGAATTCAGTGACAGAAAAATTGCAATTAGACAGATCTGTTAGAAGCAGGCAGATGGCATTACCTCACTGCTACAGTCTGCAATCCATGCACCACCCCACCACCACAAATGTCCCATTACATGCCCCTCTACCTGTATGTATTACTTTCCCCTTTTAGAGGTACAGTATCCCTAGGCCACTCCAGGCACCACTTATGCATGCAACCCTTACCCCATTCATTCTCCTCCCCTGGACAGGGCACTGCGTCTCCCAGCCACTCCAGGCACCATCAGTTTAGAACTCCTTCAACCCAGTCAGCCCAGTTCCTGCTCCTGGCTCAGTATCCCCCATCCAATCATTCCCCTACCCCTCCAAACATTCAGCAACCTCCCCTCACTGGGGACCCAGAACAAGGGGAGGAAGGCCACGGAAATCTCAGCTACCTAGCCCCAAAACCTCAAAATCCACAAGAAGGCTAATTGATAAGCAGAGTATCCTTTTTTCTATACCCCCACACTCTTCCTTTACTGCGTCCGACATAAAAGAACATTAAATTTTGAAAAAAGAGTGTCATTTATTCATTAACATTCCTAAAGCTTTGGTGGGCGGTGATGGTTATATTGCAGTTTATGGGGGGCTTTATAAAGGGTAAGGAAAGAGCATGGTTGGGGGGTTGCCAGTTAACAACCTTCACTCTCATTCACAAACATGGTTTTCAAGGCATCCCTGATTTTCAGTGCATCTTT
Organism: Carettochelys insculpta; assembly: GCF_033958435.1. NCBI lineage: Eukaryota > Metazoa > Chordata > Testudines > Carettochelyidae > Carettochelys > Carettochelys insculpta. Next base: position 11,362,308 of record NC_134150.1, on the reverse strand, counting down.
CTGGGCTTTACTGTTTTCCCTTGGGGTAGGCTGCTGATACTTTCTTGACAGGACCTCTGCTTTGACCCCACCATGCAGGCATGAAACTTTCCCCCCTTACCTCACAAATATTATGTAGAATACAGCAGGCCCCAATGACATGGCTGTGTTCACTTCATTGAGTTCTAAGTGGGTCAGAAGGCACCTAAACTTCACTTTGAAAGTGCCAAAGGCACATTCTACCACCATTCTGCACCTACTCAGCCTGTAGTTAAAGAGCTCCTTACTGGAGTCCAGAGCACCAGTGTAGGGCTTTATGAGCCAAAGGAGCAAGGATAAGCAGGATCACCCAAAACCACTATAGGCATTTCTACTTCCTCAGTGTTAATTTTCTGGTCTGGGAAGAAAGTACCACTGTGGAGCCTCCTAAATGGACCAGAATTTCTAAAGTTTCACATGTCATACTCCCTTCCTGACCACCCCATATTAATATCAATGAAACAACCTTTGTGGTACACCAATGCCTGCAACACCATAGGGAAGTACCCCTTGTGGTTTATGTACTCTGAGGCTGGGTAGTCTGGTGTCAGGATGGCAACGTGTGTTCCCCAAGGTGCCATGCACCTGGTGGGCTAGCCTCCTTCCCACCACTAGAATGCCACATGGTGTCTGGGCAGTGGAGACCATACCATGTCTGCAAACAGTGCCATGTTCTGTTCTGCACGGGGCTTCACTGCTTGGGAGGGCTTAGCCTCATGGGGATGGAAGCAGAATGTGACTAGGGGACACACGGAGTACTCTCTCTTCCTAAATCAATTGGCTCAGGGGAGGATTTCCTGTGACAGAATGGAGCTTATGGGGCCTCTCTCTCCCTTCCCTCTCACACACAGACAGTTGCTAGGGCTAGGGCTTCTTTACTAAAGGAATCAAGGGAATCCCTTTCCTCTTTCCTCAACTTTTCTATGTTCTAATACTTCTTTATTTTTTTCTTTTCTTCTTGAGTCACAGCTACTACCTCTGATGGGTTAATGGCTCCTTCCATCAGCCACTAGACACCAATGTCCTCTGGGATTCCTTCTTTCTCTTCTGTTTAGTTTTGGAGATTCATAATGAGACTTCAGCTAATACTTCTAATTGTCTCCTCACCTCATAATGGAGATGTGAGTGCAATGGCCTTCCTAGAGCATTCTTCACTTCTATTTGGTGACAACTAATAGATTTTTCTCTCTCTTTCTGTTCTTCAAATTCCCTCTTTCAGCTATTGCTACTCTGAGTAACTCCAGCCCCATTGCTGGGGGAGAAGGGAAGGGTATGGAGCAGAGGAGGGGCTGGGCCTTGGGCCTAGCACACAGAAGCAGTCAGGAGGAAAAGCAAAGTAAAAGGTATGCATAATCCAGAATGGTGCCCAAAAAGGTTGATTCTAAAATATGAGAAATGTGCACAGAATCATATGGAGTCAACGAAGCTCCTCCTTTGTTACTGTCTCTCTTCTACACCTACAGCAGTGAGATATGCAGCCTGGGTCCATAGGTTATTCCCTATTTCTATTCCCTAGTGACAAAATTCCATGAGTCTGTTCAAATGCCTTGATACTAATGGGACACTCAAGAAGTGTCTTGCTTAGAGAAAAACAGCCCATAGCATAGGTAGAACAGTCTCTAAAGAGGTATTGCGCGTTTAGAAAATGTTAATATTTAACAAAGGTTTAAAGGCGGGACTTCAACTTCACACTTCTCCTTTTAGTGCCAAAATATCAAATGATGTGCATTAATCATTTTTGGATAAGAATGAATGTTACATTGGCATCTGCTTGTGTTGAACAATGCCTGCTTATGCAATCAAGACTAATTGTGGCAAAGGCATATAGTCCGTTAATATTCCTGTAGACCAGAATGTGACATGCTAAGCAAAACAGAAAAAAGCTATTTATGATAAGTATTTTAAACAACCAGCTTCATTCATTTTCATGTACGTCCTCTCATTTTTTTTAAAAATCACTAGATTACAATACTTGTTCTGTATCCTGTTGGTTTTAGGATGTCTTTAAAGCTGCCATGAACTTATCTCTAGTAATACTTTGTAAATGCCAATGGTAATGCAGTAATGCATGGAGTGGATCAAAGGTTGAAAGCTCTGCTTCCCATCCTTCATCTTTTTTACTCACTAAGTACCCCTAATAACAGACCTAATTATACTAAGCTTGGAACCTCAGCAATATGGTTTGTATAAGATTCTACAATACCAAAGAATAGGCTTTCAAGTGCCCAAATGACATTCACAAGCTCATGAATGCACTAAATCACTAACTCTCTGCCATAGTAAAAAGTACACTTTGTTCCTTTCTCCCAGCTAGAAGGTTAATCTTGCCTTCTTTAATGATACTCATAATACAAAACACTGCAAAACTCTCATTTAAAATGCATATCTAATGTGACAGGAATGTACATCTTTACTTTGAAAACATTGATATTATATTTAACACTGATCACCCTCTTAGCTGCTAATCATATAACAGCAATTTGTTAATACCAGAAACAAAGCAAACTCTGTAGCCAAACTGTATCCAGTTTTTGAACCTCAACTAGGTAGAAAACAGTGGTTTAAAAACACATCTAACAGCTTGCTTCTGTTACATTAGGTCATGTCACATTGTTCCTGCTGTGTTTTATTACACAAATATAAAATTAACAACAGAGCAGTAATGATTTCCTAAACTGGTTCCAACACAAATTTCCAATTTGAGGTCAGACATATTGCCTAATAAAATTTTACAACACAGTCAAATACTGGTAGTTAGTTCCTCAGAAATACAACTCTTAATTCGGCAGAATTAGTTTTAAGACTGTTGTTCACCACATAAAATGAAGATAAGTATTATTATAGCCTTATACAAAGTGTTCAGATGGTACTATCCAGGGGATATGGTGTTGTTACTTTTAATTTCACATGACACCATTAGAGATAGTTGACATATTTACATTTGTACTAAAAATATACTCTAACATTCTGTGTTCTTGCACTGATCAATGCAGCAAGAACATGTTGGTATATATGTCTATGGGGTGTGAAACAAACTACCTGTACCACACTTTTTGACTTCCATATTTGTTTCCTCTTTATAATGAATGAATTCTGTGAGATTTATGCAGTTAAACAGATTTTGAGCACACCAGTTAATGTTAAATTAAGGCATATAATTTCATACTGATAGAATAGCATTTTTAAGTGCTGTGTGCAAACAACAGAAGCTGTTATTCTGCAATGCCATTTTCTACATTTTAGCATGGATTTTATAGTACAATCTGAAGTTTTGGTACACTCTAGCTTTCTGTCAGAAACAGCTGATATTTAAGAGCAGGTTAGATAGACGTCTTTTGGGGATGGTCAAGATGGTGCTTGGTTCTGCAGTGAGGGCAGAGGACTGCACTTGATGACCTCTCGAGGTCCCTTCCAGTTCTAGTGTGCTATGAGGTCAAACAGTTGAAATTGTACTAAGAATGGTGATAGAAATATTTCCATAAACATGTATCTCATAGAAAATGGGTAATTAAATGTATCTGGAAAGTATTGATTTGAACAAATCCATTCAGAGTCTGTTATTGTCAGCAGGTCTTGTCATATTGGTCCATCAAAGTCTTACACAAAGTTACATTTCAGATAATTCTGGTATTTCTAGGCAGTATCACTGAATAACAACACAGAAAACAGGCATACAAGCTCTGTAATAGATGGTTTGATCACACCAGCTCTTTCATAAATGAAAAGAGTTTAAAATACAGCAAGTTTTGTCACTAAAAATAGACTATATTCAGAATGTGCTTGCCTGCATGAATTGTTGTGTAGCATTTTAATAGTTTATATGGGGCCATAATGTGCCACCTTTATTCACACCAAATAGTTCATTATCCTGAGTAGGCCCATTCATCTGAAAGGGATTGCTCAATGAGTGAAGTACTACACAACAAAAGGATATTCAAGTCCAATGTATAATGATTCTTTGAGAAATTACATCTTGCTTAAGCTCATGTATGCACCTATCTTATGGGCTGTAATTGGAATCACCTTTTCTCATGCTGGAAAAAAAAAAGACTTTCTAGAAGGCAAGTTTGCTTCTTCAAAGCTACGTCTACACGTGAAGCCTACACCGAAGTAGCCTATTTCGATGTGGAGACATCGAAATAGGCTATTTCGATGAATAACGTCTACACGTCCTCCAGGGCTGGCAAAGTCAATGTTCAACATCGATGTTGCGCAGCACCACATCGAAATAGGCGCAGCGAGGGAACATCTACACGCCAAAGTAGCACACATCTAAATAGGGGTGCCAAGCACAGCTGCAGACAGGGTCACAGGGCGGGCTAGCGCTTCCAGGGCAACAGCTAGCCGCTCCCTTTAAGGTCCCCTCCCAGACACACTCAGCCTGCACAGCACGTGGTCTGCAGAGCCATAGGCACGCAGACCTCAGGCGACGCAGTCATGGACCCCCATCATCATCAGCAGCAGCAGCAGCCAGAGGTCCACCCAGCTGCCCCTGCAGGAGCAGGGCTCGCCCTGCTCCATGCCATGAGGGAGGCGGCTGAGCACCTCCTTGCCAAACAGGAGGAGGAGTAGCCCGCAGGGGAGGAGGACTCAACCCGCAACCCTGCAGCACCCCGACCCCCCCGCCGCCTCACACGCCACCGGCTGTGGAGCTACCCCACCAGCACCGACTGGTGGGAGCGGCTGGTGCTTGGGGAGTGGGACGACGACTGCTGGCTCAGGAACTTTAGGATGAGCCGGCAGACATTTATGGAGCTATGCCAGTGGCTCACCCCCGTAGTCAGGCACCAGGACACCGCCATGCGGCATGCCGTCCCAGTGGAGAAACGGGTCGGCATCGCTGTCTGGAAGCTGGCCACTCCAGACAGCTACCGATCCATGGGACAGAAGTTTGGCGTCAGCAAGGCCACCGTCGGGGCTGTCCTCATGGAGGTAAGAGGACCCACTGGGGGGGCGAGGGGGAGGCAGCCCTGGCAGGGCAGGGGGGCCCTCGCAGCGGAGGGCCACGCACACCCTGCTCACCCCTCATTGGTGCTCTCCCATGTGCTTCCCCTGCAGGTCGTGCGCGCCATCAACGCCATGCTCGTCCACAAGCTCGTGAGGCTGGGGGACCCAGATGCCACCATTGCGGGCTTTGCCACCCTGGGCTTCCCCAATTGCTTCGGGGCTCTGGATGGGACTCACATCCCCATCTGCGCCCCGGTGCACAGTGGAGGACGCTACATAAACCGGAAGGGCTACCACTCAGTGGTCCTCCAGGCCTTGGTGGACAGCTGGGGCCGCTTCCAGGACATTTATGTAGGCTGGCCTGGCAGCACCCATGACGCCTGGGTCTTCCAGAACTCGGGCCTGTGCCACCGGCTGGAGGTGGGGACCTACATCCCCCAGCGGGAGATCCCTGTGGGGGACACCACCATGCCCCTCTGCATCATCGCAGATGCGACATACCCCCTCCGGCCCTGGCTCATGCACCCGTACACGGGCCATCTCTCTGCCAGCCAGGAGCGCTTCAACCAGTGCGTGAACCATGCGTGCCAGGTGGTGGAGCACTCATCTGGCCGCCTCAAAGGGCACTGGAGATGTCTCCTCACCCGCCTGGATGCTGGCCCCACCAACATCCCCCAGATTGTGGGTGCGTGCAGCGCCCTACACAATCTAGTGGAGAGCAAGGGGGAGGCCTTCTTTCAGGGCTGGGCTGTGGAGGCCGGCAGGGCCGATGTGTAGTCACCCGCTGCCCCCAGTCACCAGGTGGACCCCAAAGGGACCCGGGTCCGGGAGGCCCTGCGGGCCCACTTTGATGAGGCCGCGGGGTGAACGCTGGCAGGCCCCCCACTGCCCTCCCCCATCCTCCACAACACTCCCTGCCCCTACGCCCACACCACGGAGCACCCAACAGCACACCCTCCTCGACTTTTCCTGGACAAATAAAAGCAGACACTTGTTTGTGAAATCAAACTTGTTTACTTTGAACTCTGTTCTAACTAATACTAACTATATACAGGAACTTCTAACTAACTTAAATATGAAAAGTGTATGTATATATTAACCAAAAAAACAGGGATAACAAGGAAGGGGAGAACTATTTACATGCGGGGGGAAGGATCAGACTGGGCAAATGGGGGGCACAAATAAATAAATACAAACTATATACAACGCAAAGAACAAAGCAGTGCGGGAGGGAATACATGCAAGGTGGGGGGGCCACGTCCTGGGCCCCATGCCCCTATAGTCCAGCACTGTGGGTGGGCGGCCGGGAGCCCCGCCCCGGCCGCAGCCCTGTCCCGGGCTGGCTGGGGGCCGGGCGGACTGGCAGATATGGCCGGCGAGTGTCAGCTGGCCCCAGGTCTCCCTCGGCGGAACGGCCCTCGGTGGCGGGTGGCGGGGCAACGGCGGACGGCGCGGTGACGACAGAAGCAGCGGGTGGTGCGGTGGGTGGAGCAGTCAGGGCGGGCACAGCGGCGGCCGGTGCAGCATGGGGGGCCAGGTAGTCCACTATGCGGTTAAAGGTCTCCATGTAGGCCCCCCATGCCTCTTGGCGCCAGGCCAGCACCCGCTCCTGCAGGTGGAGGCGGCATTGCTCCACCCGCAGCCGCTGCTTCACGACCTCCACCTGCCGACGGTGGAGGGCCAGCAGCTGGGGGTCCGTCGCCATCGGGTGGTGGTGCTGGGTCCGCCGTCTTGCCCACCATGGGGCCGGTTGGTCCTCCACCGAGGGGCTGGCCTGCAGCGATGGCCCCGGAGAGGATTCCGGGACCACTGACGCCTCACTGGCGCTCTCCGGTCCTTCCAATGGTGCAGCTGCGGAACACAGGAGGTGGGGGAAGAAGAGTGGAGACAGGCATTAGTGTGGGCCCCGAGCCGTGGCCCTTGTCCACCCACCCCTGTGCTGCAGGTTCCCCATCCCCGTCCCCAGGAGATGCTGCTGTGATGGGGTTCAAGGGTCCCCCTGCACTGCACCCCGTCCCCGGTGGGAGTGACTCTCACTTCACTCAGCAGGGTCTGACAGGAGAGGTTTCTTAGGCAACAGATGCCCAGTTTCTCCCAGAAGTGACAGTACAGCAGTCAGAGACGGTCCTTCCAACCCGTCCTGGGGAGAAGACCCCAAGGGGTGCCCCTCTGGGGAGTAGCTTTCCCCCTCCTCAGGCAGGCTGCCTTCGAGCTCTCCCTTCCCCTAGCCTCTAACTGCGGCCCCTGATTCAAACCCAGCTCGGCTCCTCCCTCCTCTTTGTTCAGGGCAGAGGTGTAACCTGCCAGTTGTAGCCCCAGAATCATCCTTAGCCACTGGGAGCTATTCAGCTTGTTGCTCATATCTAGCCTGAGACTCGCATTTGCACTCCGCCCACTCCATCCCATGCTGCTGCTGCTGCTGCGGGGTGTCCCACCCCCTCCTCCCGGGGGACCCTAGAGGTTCCGCTCCCCCCAGCCCCAGGGATGGGGCATGGCACTGTCGTGCTGCGGGGGGAGGGGCAGGGGCTGATGCACTCCTGTGAGGGACATGGCACTGCTGTCCTTGGGCCCATGGCCATCTGGGCATGTGGAGGGCCCTGACCACATATCTATTACCCCCGCCCCTCAACCCCGGGGGTGTACACTGGGGGGGTACATACCTGTAGGTCCACTCCTACGGTCGGGGGACACCTGGGAGGTGGATGCCCAGCTGCTGCTCTTCAATGGCAGTAGGATGTGCAGGCCAGTGTCGGTGGAGGAGGAGTCCCCCTCCTCCTCCTCCTCCTCCTCCTGCTCCGGTGCCCCGGGGGTGGGCTCCGGGGGGGCCCCCGGGGTGTGGGGCTTACCTCCGGGGCGGACTTCGGTTCCGGGGCCGGCTGGGGCTCGTCGGCCAAGGTATCAAGCATGGCTGGAGGGGAGGAGGTGTGCCGGGGGCCCAGGATGGCCCTGAGCTCCGTGTAAAAGGGGCAAGTGATGGGGGCAGCCCCAGATCGGCCGGCCGCATCCCGAGCCTGGGCGTAACCCTGCCGCAGCTCCTTGACTTTACTCCGGACATGGTCCGGAGTGCAGGCAGGGTGACCCCGGGTGGCCAGGCCCTCGGCCAGCCGAGCGAACACATCCGCGTTCCGCCTCTTGCTCCCCATTACCTGGAGCACCTCCTCCTCGCTCCGGAGCCCCAGCAGGTCCCGAAGCTCGGCCTCCGTCCAGGAGGGGCCCCGCTGCCGCTTGCCACCCTGGCTGCCAGCCTGAGAGCCCTGGCTGCCCTGGCTCCCCTTGGGGGGGTCCCCTGGGGGCTCTGGGGGGCTGCCGGGTGGCCATCGCAGCTGGGGTGGCTGTCTGTGCTGGCTGAGGAATGTGCAGGCTGGCCGCATGTCTGGGCTGCCACCTGCACGTTCTCTCAGCTTCCTGCACAGGAAGGGAGGGGGTGGGGACCTTTAAGGGGCCGCTTCATGCGGCCACCATTAAGCTCAGGGGCTGGAGAGAGCGTCTCTCAACCCCTCAGCTGATGGCCGCCATGGAGGACCCCGCAATTTCGATGTTGCGGGATGCGCAACGACTACACGGTCCCTACTTTGACGTTGAACGTCGAAGTAGGGCGCTATTCCCATCCCCTCATGGGGTTAGCGGCTTCGACATCTCGCCGCCTAACGTCGATTTCAACTTCGAAATAGCGCTCGCCACGTGTAGCCGTGACGGGCACTATTTTGAAGTTAGTGCCGCTACTTTGAAGTAGCGTGCACATGTAGACACGGCTCAATACATGTTGGCTCAATTTCTCTTCCCTGGAATAATTCGTTGTTCTCTACAACTGTCTGACTGATTTGGAAGCCTTAAAACCTTGACCCTGAGGTACCACTATTAACTGCCTGAAGAGTGTTCCTACAAGCCAAAAAAAAAGCCAGACACAGTGTAGAATATAGGAAGAAAAAGTGTTACCGTTCATAGGACTACAAGGAGTTAACAAAAAAGGGCAGAAAAAAATCAGTGCATATTGCGACAAAGCTTGTCCTCTTAATCTTGGTGGATCCTGCACTCTTAGGCCAATTGCTGGCCTCTAAAACAATGAGAAGCCCTGTGGCACTTATTAACAGATATTTTGGAGCATAAACTTTCATGGGCAAAGACCCGCTTTGTCAGATGCAATGTATAATCTATAAGGTGTCACAGGACTTCTCATTGTTTTTTGTGGATACAGACTAACATGGCCACCCCTCTGATCTTGGCCTCAGGAGCTCGTGGCAGCCCTCCGTTTGGGCACATTTTCTAGGACACTACCTTGTTGTTTATTGAGCTACTCCCATCATTGGCTAGCATGGGGAAAAATGAGGAAACCAAACTCCATAGTCTCTATGGCTCCTCCAAATGGTAGAGGGCAGGACAGACCCTTTTACCAAAATCAGTCCTGTCCCTTGCTGTAATGGAGAGAAGGTGTTGGTCAGAACCGAGGCCCACCCTCTTCTCCAGTTTCCAGCGCAGGTACCCTATGAATGCAGTTGACTGAAAACATCCCCAATAAGAGCTGTGTGATGCCTATGATTCCATGGGCCACTTCCCCAAAGCCACTCCCCAGAACCTTCCTTTACCCACAGGTTCTTCTTTCTGCGACCTGTTTGTTCTTGCTCCTCCCAGATCATCTACCACAACTTCTCTCCTTAGCTCCTTACATACACACTGAGATAACAGAAGAGGAGCCCTTTTCAACCAGTCTCAACTGGTTCCTAATTGGCCCCAGGCGTTCTGATTAGTCTGATTCACTTGCCTCTGGAAACCTAATTGACTCCAGGTCCTTTAATTGGCTTGATTGACCTATATGATTCTGGCAAATTCCTGCTAGTTCTAGATTAGCCTCTGTTAGTTTGACTGGTAAACAGGCACCTGTTTAATCTGGGGCTAATATATTTCCCTTCTACTAATCTCCTGTAGCTGTGTGGCCTGACTGAGTCACAAGATATAACCCTCCCGCACAGAGTGCCAATTAGAGTGACACTTTGGGTTTCACCCTGGTCAGTAAGGGGTTCTGTCAACATCTGCTTTGCAACTCTGGGGCTGTATCTAGACTAACCCCAGACTTTGAGGGGGGCATGGTAATTAGGGCAATAGGAGATTTCCAGTGAAGTTCTGCAGTGCATATGCAGCACTTCATTAGTCAAAATCTCCCCCGTGGCAATTTCGGAGTGTGAAACTTGGAAGTGCTGGCTTGTGTGTAGCCACAGGTCAGCCGCGGGTACTTTGAAGTGCCCGCGCTACATCAAAGTCCTCAAAATTTTGAGGCGTAAAGGGACTTTGATGTAGCACGGGCACTTCGAAGTACCCACTGCTGATCCGTGGCTACAAGCAAGCCAGCACTTTGGAGTTTCACACTTCAAAATTGTCGTGGGGGAGATTTTGACTAATGAAGTGCTGCATATGCACCACAGAACTTCATTAGTAATCTTCCAACACGCTAATTGCCATGACCCATTTGAAGTTCAAGGCTAGTCTAGACATGGCCTGGGTGTCTTAAATACTATGCTACTGTTGCACATCCCTGACACTAGATAGCTCTGGAAAATGCAGGTCACCAACTGGTTTCCACCATCCCAGTATTCAGTTCAGAAGAGTCTCAACAACCCTTCCAGCCCAAGTTCTCAACTCAAAAAATTTCTCTGCCATGCTCAGCCACTCTCCCAGTACTGCCTACAAAACTGTATCAGCTTGCTGCTCTTTAAAGAGCCTGCACATAGCAGCTTCTTAATTTAACTGTGGTTGACAAGCCCCCTATTTCAATCAAAGGACCCAGCTGGCTTATGGAAAAAATAAAACAAGCTTGTTGAAAAAGAATATAGGTTTCTGTAATATTAGGTATAATGGATAAGCATGGAAATAGTTACAACACATCAGTTTAGCAAACTAGAGAATCTTTTGTTCAAAAATATTTTTCTCGCTATAGTCATCCTTTGAGCTTGGTCGGCCTTTTCTTTATCCCAGACGCAACACATGGAGCTCAAAACTTTTTTTTTTTGACTCCTTAGGTGAAGAATATGGGATTTTTTCTCCCTTTCTTTTTATGGGCTAATAAACCTTTAATGTCTCCCATCTGCTCAGGTTTAGATGGTCTACTGTTTTCTCCCCCTCCCCCCACTTGTTAGCTTTGTTTACTATATATGCAAATGTACCTTCATTGTCTCTGCTTCATGAGCAGGCTAAGCAGATAAATATTTCTTTGTTTATGGCAAATTGGTCTTATGCTTTGCTTGCTAAACACATTTTAAGAAAATAATGTTAGCAAATATCTGTAACTCTTTGCTTCCATCCCATAAATATGTCACATAATGGCTACATCTACACTGGGATGCTACATCGAAATAGCTTATTTTAACGTAGCGAAATCGAAATAAGCTATTTCGATGTATAGCATCCACACATCCTCCAGCGCTGGTGCCATCGATGTTCAACATCGACATAGGACAGCACTAAATTGAAATAGGCCCCATAGGGGAGCATCTACACACAAAAGCAGCCCCAATCAGAATAAGAGGGCTAGGAAAGCCTGCGGACAGGATCACAGGGCGGACTCACTCTTCTGGGGCAACAGCAAGCCGCTCCCTTAAAGGGCCCCTCCCAGACACACTCAGCCTGCACAGCATGAGGTCCGCAGAGACGAGAACCAGTTGCAAACCCTGTGCACGCAGCATGGACCCCCAGCTGCAGCAGCAGCATCCAGAAGCCCTGGGCTAAGGACTGCTGCACATGGCAACCACGGGACATCGATGTTGGATGTTGAAGTAGGGCGCTATTCCGGGATAGCGATTTCGACGTCTCACTGCCTTACATTGATTTCAACTTCGAAATAGCGCTTGGCACTGGTAGACGTGCGGGGCGCTATTTCGAAGTTGGCCCAACTATTTTGAAATATCTGGCTAGTGTAGATGCGGCTAATGATTGCCAGGACAAGTGTGTTACCAGTTTACCAGTTTGTACAGGTAAATTCAAGGGAGCCAACAGCCTCATCAGGCCCCCAGGGAAGATGTGTGGAGGAGGTAGTTCCTGTCTCAGAAGGGGAATGGCCTCAGCAGAAGGGGTGGGTCCAGAGGCAGCCCACCTTCAGTGCTGTCTAGACTAAGGCATACACTCCACCCCCTCTGCAGCCTGTAGCTCACCAGCAATGATTTAAAAGGCCCAGGGCTCTGGCTGCTGCCACTGATGCAGAAAGACCAGTGGTGGCTGGGAGCCCCAGACCCTTTTAAATTGCTGGACCCAGCGTCAACTACCTCCTTTACCCCCATTCATGATAGCATGCCGGATTAGGACAGGCGTGTAGGTGTAGTGAGTGAGTATGAAAAGAGTTTGCTGACACAGATTAGTGAATCAGGAATGGGCCTCCATTACATCCACTAAATCAGCTTCCACTAATCTGTTCCCTGTAAGATGAGTACATAGGTGGCTATTCTGGAGAGATCTGGGTGCTTCCCAGCTAATTATCAGAGCGTGCAGAGCCACCCATTGTGGGCAGTGGGTATTTCTACCAGTGGTGCACATTCACATATGCTTTAGTGCATATACATTTTTTTCCACTCATAGATGGAAAAATTAGAAGGAACACTAGTAGAAGGTATCAACCACACAGGTACTGCAATCTGCCCAGCTAGATCCCAGTGAATGTTTATCTAGCAACATAATAGTTTGAATGTGGTGATTTCTACCTCAAATGGGGTTGGTCATACATTGCAACAAATGGCTGGAATTTATGCACATCATTAATCTAGTGAATATTGACAATCACCACTTTATTCAACAAGTTGCAACATTACAAAGGTTATTGTTCACCATGTTAATCGCAGCTCAAATAACAGCAGGGTGCATAAGGTGTATTGCTGTGCTAAAAGTTCTTGGAAATGTGATGGTCAGAAAAACTCTTTCTTCATATTTAACAATAACTCTCTACTGCTGATTCTATCATGCATAACACAAGTTACTAAAACGTGAGGAAAGATAGAAATGTGGAACAATGGAATGACATTCAACCAAGAAAATGACAAAGGCCTAAAAGTATTCAGTACTCGTTCTTGTCCAGTGGTCAAAAGAATACTAATTTTGAAAAACAGCAGGTTTCTCATTTTGGAACATGGAGGAAGGGAATAAAATAGCTTACTTCTCCGTCATTGTCAGTGTTCGGAGTGACAACTGACCCTTCCCCACAAATATATGGAGTATTTTTCTATCCTGAGTTTCACTGAATGCCCATGCAATATAAGTAACACTCCGTTTCTAATCAATGCGCAAACTTTGTGTGGCTTACAAGAAGTTGAATTCCGTGCTCCCTTTTATTGTGTGGTCAAAGTACGGAAAATCCATTCATTCAAATATGAACCAAACTGCAGCCAGTGATCTGAAAACAAATACTTTCCATATGTCACAATGATATAGAATGTTATACCCGAGAAAGTAAAAGTTTAGTAGTTTCTATTAGACCTAGACATAGGTAGTACACCTTACATTGGTGCAATTAAGCACCCACCGTATTTATGCAAGATGAGTTAGCACGTAGTATTTTAAACACAATCATAGGGCTTAAATTTGTTAAAGAAACTTATATACACAATATTTCATGTGTGTGTATATATAAACACATGTTATGGGTGTATATGCACAGTACGCATACTTACACACTATGTGTGGGCTTATGCAGTGAGATGTGTACACTCATCCCTCGTTAAGTGTGTACTTTATTTACAAGTACTCGCTTAAATGAGGGACACTATACCTTCCTTAGCTCACTCATTGAGTGAACTCCCCCCCTCATCCAATACAAGCATAACCCCCTTCCCGCAGCTGCAATGCCCCATAGTCTGATCCCCTCCCACCAGCCCCGGAGCCCCAACCCCTACAGGCAGACCCCCCCCCGCTGGCCCCATGGCCCCAAAAGGCGGCAAACCTGAACCCCCTCCTTTCCCCCTCCCATGGACCCAACCCACCACCAGATTTGAACCATCCTTTCCGCTCACAGCCCCAAACTTCCCCCACCTTTAACCCTCCCCAACCCAAGGGTCACTTACTTTTCAAAAGCAGCACCACCTGCTGCCACTCCTGCCCCAAGTTAGGAGTACTGGGAACCAATCGGAGACTTTTACGAGTATTTAATGGTAATTTAGTGTCCCTCTTATGAATTCTCACCTACAAGCAGAAAGTTGGGAACCAACTGTGCTCGTATAGTGAGGGATGAGTGTAATTCAATGGACTGCATTATGTAGGAGGTCAGACTAAGTAATCATAAATGTGGCTTCTGACCTGAAAATCAATGATACACAACAACTGAAATAAGAACAACAATTTTAATTGCTTTCAAAATATAGTATGTTAAAGAGATCAGGTTACAAAGAGTTCACACATATTTTCTAGTAATTAAAATATTTCTTTTCAGGTGAGGAGTCTCTAACACATCAGCCCTTATGTCAGCAACCGTGGTTTTGTGTAGAGTTTCTGAAGTACTGAGTCCTGTGAGATCAGATCATGAGGAGATTAGGTTGTACTATTAGAGATTAGTGTTGTTCCCCCACCCCAACATAACAGACTCTTTTGAGTTTTGTTGTTTAACTTGCCACTCAGGCCTGGGGATAATGCCATTAGAGCCATTTTACAGGCAGCAGGATCCTGTAAATGAGGCACCGATTTGAAAAGCATCATGCAGAGTTGGGGTGAAAGTTCTCAGCTATTTACAGGTGACAACATAAGAGCCATTATCTGAAGTACAGCTAAGCAAGGATCATGTGCAGATTTAATTTGATTGTTCAGTGTGCATCAGAAAACCCATTCAGCTCCTGATTTGTTTTTAACTATTTTGTTTCAATTGAAGATATTATACAATTGCACAGTAATTGCATCAATGCCTGCAAAAGAGGAAAGCTTGTTTTTTCTTCGATAATGGGTGGCCAAGCAAACGTTTTGGGCCTTTCTTCAAAAATCAGAACAAGTCTATCCCTAGTAAACACCCATCTGTAGAAGGGGGCAAGAAAAATCTGACAATAGCAGCCCTACAGTGACAAGCCTAAATAATCACTGTTTAATTAATCAAGACCTAACTACATTATCTATAGTAATGAGACATGGGTATGAATAAGTTAAGAAATGAGTTGGATCCCTTACTCTACATTTCTTGGTATCCATTTGAAACAGGCACTATTTTCAGGTGTGAGCTTGCAAGTGACTTTTCCTGGCCATCATGTACAATACTCATTTATGTTGGCATGTGCAGGTAAAATTGTTATATTTTCAAAGCTTTAAGTAGTTGCACAACAAGAACCCAATGCTAAAAAAAAAAAAAAAGAAACTTTACACATATGAGTAGTCCTGCTTAGCTCATAGAATCATAGAGAATCATAGAATTCTAGGACTGGAAGGGACCGCAGGTGGTCATCTAGTCCAGTCCCCTGCCTACAGCAAGATCAACCCCAACTATATCATCCCAGCCAGGACTATGTCAACCTGGGAATTAAAAACCTATAGAGATGGAAATTCCAGCACTTGTCTTGGTAATGCATTCCAGTGCTTCACCACCCTCCTGATGAAGTAGTTTTTCCTAATAATCGACCTACATCTTTCCCTCTGTAACTTCACATCATTGCTCCTTGTTCTGCCATCTGTCACCATTGAGAACAGTCTCTCTCTATCCTTTTGAGAGCCCTCTTTCAGGAAGTTGAAGGCTGCTATCAAATTGCCCCTCACTCTTCTCTTCTGCAAACTAAATAAGCCCAGATCCCTCAGCCTCTCCTCATGTGTCATGTGCACCAGGCCCATAATTTTTTTTGTTGCCCTTGCCTGAACTCTCTCCACATTCTTTCTATACTGGGGGTCCAGAAATGGGCTCAGTACTCCAGATGTGGCCTCACCAGTGCCAAGTAGAGGTGAATAATAACTTCTCTAGATATGCTGGAAATGCTTCTCCTAATGTACCCCAATATGTCATTAGTCTTCTTGGCTACAAGGGCACACTGTTGCTTCATATCCAGTCTCTCATCGACTGTAATCCCCAGGTCCTTTTCTGATGCACTGCTACTTAGCCAGTTGGTCCCCAGGCTGTAACAGTGCTTGGGATTCTTCCATCCCAAGCGCAGGTCTCTGCACTTCTCCTCGTTGAACCTCATCAAATTTCTTTTAGCCCAATCCTCCAATTTGTCTAGGTCATTCTGGACCCTATCCCTTCCCTTCACTGTAACTACCCAACCCCCTAGCTTAGTGTTATCTGCAAATTTGCTGAGGGTGCAATCCATCCCCTCATCTAGGCCATTAATAAAGACACTAAACAGTACTAGTACTAGTAGGCATCCTTCAGTCTGCATAGACTATGGATCGCGCCCTTTAAAGTTTCAATTGAGGACTTCATTTACAGCATCTATGAAGACCCACATGAGAGTGACAGTCCTTGCTGCATCTCTTGCAGATGTAGTGGGTGTCTGGCAAGTCCTTATTGTGCTTTCTGTGCGCTCGCTTCTCCTCTGTTCGCTGTCTGATCTTCATCTCACCCTTCTGAAGGCCCTTGTGTAACCCCTGCCTCCATCTGCTG
Organism: Carettochelys insculpta; assembly: GCF_033958435.1. Classification (NCBI taxonomy): domain Eukaryota; kingdom Metazoa; phylum Chordata; order Testudines; family Carettochelyidae; genus Carettochelys; species Carettochelys insculpta. The sequence continues at coordinate 11,345,804 of NC_134150.1, read as the reverse complement.
CGGTCGTCTGCTAGTTCTTCCCAGTTGTCCAGCTCGATGTCTACCTCTCTGAGGTGTCTTTTGCAGACATCTTTGTAGCGCAACTGGGGGCGTCCGGGAGGTCTTTTGCCAGAGGCTAGCTCACCATACAGGATGTCTTTTGGAATCCTTCCATCATTCATCCTGTGGACATGGCCAAGCCAGCAGAGTCGATGCTGCCTGAGGAGGGTGTGCATGGTTGGAATTCCAGCTTGCTCGAGGACGGCGGTGTTGGTCACTCTATCCTTCCATGATATTCCAAGGATGTGCCTGAGGCAGCACAAGTGGAAGACGTTCAGCCTCTTTTCCTGGCGGGCATACAGGGTCCAGGTCTCGCTGCCATAAAGGAGGGTGCTGAGGATGCAGGCTCTGTAGACTTGCATTTTGGTGTGAGTGTACAGCTTGTTTTTATTCCACACTCTCTTGCTGAGTCTGGACAGAGTTGTGGCCGCTTTTCCGATCCTCCTATTTAGCTCAGTGTCCAATGACAGGGTGTCAGTGATGGTGGACCCGAGGTAAACGACCTCGTGGACGACCTCTAACATATAGTTGTCAATGCTGATTGATGGGGATTCAGCAACATCCTGACCGAGTACGTTCGTCTTCTTTAGGCTGATGGTAAGCCCAAAGTCCTTGCATGCTTTGGAGAACTGATCCAGCAGTTTCTGAAGCTGGTCTTCTGTGTGAGACACTACAGCAGCATCATCTGCGAACAGCATGTCTCTGATGAGGACTTCTCGCACCTTAGACTTAGCTTTCAGCCTTGCAAGGTTAAACAGTTTCCCA